>NW_027199159.1:0-35090 GCF_038502225.1 Cherax quadricarinatus
AAGGTGTTCAAAGGTGTTTTGAAGGTGTTCAAAGGTGTTTTGAGTGTGTTCAAATGATTATGAGAGTGTTTTGAAGGTGTTCAAAGGTGTTTTGAAGGTGTTTAAAGGTGTTTTTGAAGGTGTTGAAGGGTGTTTTGAAGGTGTTCAAGGGTGTTTTGAAGGTGTTCAGGGGTGTTTTGAAGGTGTTCAAGGGTGTTTTGAAGGTGTTCAAGGGTGTTTTGGAGGTGTACAAATGATTATGAGAGTACTTATGAAGGTGTTCAAATGATGTGCAAGAGTACTTATGAAGGTGTTCTGGGAGTATTCAGAGATGATTTGGGGGTGTTCGAATGATGATTTTGGAGTATTTCAGTGTTGTTTGGAAATGTATAAAGGTATTTTTTTGTGAGTATTCAAATGATTTATGAGAGTGTTTTGAAGATGTTCAAAGTAAAAGTGCGTATTTAACTTCGTAATATGTAAAATTGTGAGTAGTGAATTTAACGAAAGTGGATGTAAGCGATGTGGTGACTTTCTGATGCATGTGTCCCCTTATTAACTTTAATGAACTAAAAGGGTTAAAACGAGAAAAATTGGGGGTTATGAGTGAAAATTGTGAGGTGTTGGTTGGAGTGTGAGGGTTTGGGAGGGTGGGGAGGAGGTTACTTCGTGGGGAGTGACCTGAGATGAAATAGTTAAAAAAATGTCTAGACTTGTGTTGTAAAGAAAATGTGGGTATTAACGAAAAAATGTGGCTTTCTGATGTATTGTGTCCCCTTATTAACTAAAAGGATCGACAAGATTCAGCCTGTGTGCGCGTGACGTCACTACTATGTCCCCTTATTAACTAAAAGGGTAGACAAGATTCAACATGTGTGCTGGGTCAACACGTGACGTCACTGACCGCCGAGTAAACGCTTTTTTTAGTTCATTTAACTTAATGAGAGGAAACTTTTAGTTCATTTGACTTAATGAGCGGAAACTTTTAGTTCATTTTAAAATAATAAGGGGAAGATGTTTAGACCTGTAGTAAGCATGCCCCCATAGGAGGAGTTCAATGCTTATACCCAGAGGGGGGATTCCAAAAACTTGATCCGAGGAATTTCGAAAACCCCATAGGGGGGGAATCCAAAAAAACTTGATCCAAGGAGAATTTCGAAAACCCCATAGGGGGGGATCCAAAAATTTGGATCCGAGGAGATGGAGTCATGGTATTGTCGAGAAAATTTGATCCGAGGAGATGGAGAATTTCGAAAACCCCATAGGGGGGATCCAAAAAACTTGATCCGAGGAGATGGAGTCATGGTATTGTCGAGAAAATTTGGGGTGAAAGGAGGGGTACCCAAAAATTTGATCCAAGGAATTGGAGAAATTCAAAACCCTTGATCCAAGGAGATGGAGACTTTCGAAACCCCCCATAGGGGGATCCAAAAAATTTGATCTGAGGAGATGGAGTCTTGGTATTATCGAGAAAATTTGATCCGAGGAGATGGAGAATTTCGAAAACCCCATAGGGGAGAATCCAAAAAACCTTGATCCAAGGAGATGGAGAATTTTGAAAACCCCATAGGGGGGATCCAAAAAACTTGATCCTAGGAGATGGAGAATTTCGAAAACCCTATAGGGGGGGAATTCAAAAACTTGTATTATCGAGAAATTTTTTGGGTTGGGGGGTGAAAGTGGGAGGGGGATCCGAGGAAGTGGAGACTTTGATATTGAGAAATTTTTTGGGGGTGGGGGGTGAAAGTGGGAGGGGGAACCTCAAAAATTTGATCCAAGGAGATGGAGAGCACAAGAATATGAAATTCAAAAAAAAATTCGAAAAAAATCGGAAAAAAATTCGAGGCGCGGGGGCGATCCGGATGACGCTGCAGAAGGCGCAGCAGAAGGCGCGGGCGGGGCTCGCGAAGGGCGCGGGCGGGCGCGCGGGTGGGCGCGCGGCGGGCGCGCGGGCGGGCGCGCGGGCGGGCGCGCGGCGCGACGGCGGGGTCGCGAAAGGGGGGGGGGTCGTGGGCGGGGGTATTGGTTGGGGGGGGTCAAGGGTGAGGTAGTCTCGAGGGCGAGGTCATGGTCAAAACCGGAAGTAACACCTAGGTGTGAAAAGGTGACCCTCCAGCCGCTGGTCCTAGACCGGAAGTTCCTCGCTCTGTAGAAGGCCTAAACCGGAAGTTCCTCGCTCCGTGGAAAGCCTAAACCGGAAGTTCCTTGCTCTGTAGAAAAGTATACTACTTATATATATATATAATCTTTCTTTCAACACACCGGCCGTATCCCACCGAGGAGGGGTGGCCCAAAAGGAAAAACCAAAGTTTCTCCTTTCAAATTTAGTAATATATACAGGAGAATGGGTTACTAGCCCCTTGCTCCCGGCATTTTAGTAGCCTCTTACAACACGCATGGATTACGGAGGAAGAATTCTGTTCCACTTCCCTATGGAGATAAGAGGAAATAAACAAGAACAAGAACTAGAAAGAAAACAGAAGAAAACCCAGAGGGGTGTGTATATATACGCTTGTACATGTATGTGTAGTGTGACCTAAGTGTAAGTAGAAGTAGCAAGATGTACCTGAAATCTTGCATGTTCATGAGACAGAAAAAAGGACACCAGCAATCCTACCATCATGTAAAACAATTACAGGTTTCCGTTTTACACTCACTTGGCAGGACGGTAGTACCTCCCTGGGCGATTGCTGTTTACCAACCTACTACCTAATGTAAAAATATATATATATATATATATATATATATATATATATATATATATATATATATATATATATATATATATATATATGATATGTATGTATATAATATATATATATATAATAAGCGTGTATGCACCTGAAGAAGAGAGGAATGCAGAGGAGAGAGAGAGATTTTGGGAGATGTTAAGTGAATGTATAGGAGCCTTTGAACCAAGTGAGAGAGTGATTGTGGTAGGGGACCTGAATGCTAAAGTAGGAGAAACTTTTAGAGAGGGTGTGGTAGGTAAGTTTGGGGTGCCAGGTGTAAATGATAATGGGAGCCCTTTGATTGAACTTTGTATAGAAAGGGGTTTAGTTATAGGTAATACATATTTTAAGAAAAAGAGGATAAATAAGTATACAAGATATGATGTAGGGCGAAATGACAGTAGTTTGTTGGATTATGTATTGGTAGATAAAAGACTGTTGAGTAGACTTCAGGATGTACATGTTTATAGAGGGGCCACAGATATATCAGATCACTTTCTAGTTGTAGCTACACTGAGAGTAAAAGGTAGATGGGATACAAGGAGAATAGAAGCATCAGGGAAGAGAGAGGTGAAGGTTTATAAACTAAAAGAGGAGGCAGTTAGGGTAAGATATAAACAGCTATTGGAGGATAGATGGGCTAATGAGAGCATAGGCAATGGGGTCGAAGAGGTATGGGGTAGGTTTAAAAATGTAGTGTTAGTGTTCAGCAGAAGTTTGTGGTTACAGGAAAGTGGGTGCGGGAGGGAAGAGGAGCGATTGGTGGAATGATGATGTAAAGAGAGTAGTAAGGGAGAAAAAGTTAGCATATGAGAAGTTTTTACAAAGTAGAAGTGATGCAAGGAGGGAAGAGTATATGGAGAAAAAGAGAGAGGTTAAGAGAGTGGTGAAGCAATGTAAAAAGAGAGCAAATGAGAGAGTGGGTGAGATGTTATCAACAAATTTTGTTGAAAATAAGAAAAAGTTTTGGAGTGAGATTAACAAGTTAAGAAAGCCTAGAGAACAAATGGATTTGTCAGTTAAAAATAGGAGAGGAGAGTTATTAAATGGAGAGTTAGAGGTATTGGGAAGATGGAGGGAATATTTTGAGGAATTGTTAAATGTTGATGAAGATAGGGAAGCTGTGATTTCGTGTATAGGACAAGGAGGAATAACATCTTGTAGGAGTGAGGAAGAGCCAGTTGTGAGTGTGGGGGAAGTTCGTGAGGCAGTAGGTAAAATGAAAGGGGGTAAGGCAGCCGGGATTGATGGGATAAAGATAGAAATGTTAAAAGCAGGTGGGGATATAGTTTTGGAGTGGTTGGTGCAATTATTTAATAAATGTATGGAAGAGGGTAAGGTACCTAGGGATTGGCAGAGAGCATGCATAGTTCCTTTGTATAAAGGCAAAGGGGATAAAAGAGAGTGCAAAAATTATAGGGGGATAAGTCTGCTGAGTATACCTGGTAAAGTGTATGGTAGAGTTATTATTGAAAGAATTAAGAGTAAGACGGAGAATAGGATAGCAGATGAACAAGGAGGCTTTAGGAAAGGTAGGGGGTGTGTGGACCAGGTGTTTACAGTGAAACATATAAGTGAACAGTATTTAGATAAGGCTAAAGAGGTCTTTGTGGCATTTATGGATTTGGAAAAGGCGTATGACAGGGTGGATAGGGGGGCAATGTGGCAGATGTTGCAAGTGTATGGTGTAGGAGGTAGGTTACTGAAAGCAGTGAAGAGTTTTTACGAGGATAGTGAGGCTCAAGTTAGAGTATGTAGGAAAGAGGGAAATTATTTCCCAGTAAAAGTAGGCCTTAGACAAGGATGTGTGATGTCACCGTGGTTGTTTAATATATTTATAGATGGGGTTGTAAGAGAAGTAAATGCGAGGGTCTTGGCAAGAGGCGTGGAGTTAAAAGATAAAGAATCACACACAAAGTGGGAGTTGTCACAGCTGCTCTTTGCTGATGACACTGTGCTCTTGGGAGATTCTGAAGAGAAGTTGCAGAGATTGGTGGATGAATTTGGTAGGGTGTGCAAAAGAAGAAAATTAAAGGTGAATACAGGAAAGAGTAAGGTTATGAGGATAACAAAAAGATTAGGTGATGAAAGATTGAATATCAGATTGGAGGGAGAGAGTATGGAGGAGGTGAATGTATTCAGATATTTGGGAGTGGACGTGTCAGCGGATGGGTCTATGAAAGATGAGGTGAATCATAGAATTGATGAGGGGAAAAGAGTGAGTGGTGCACTTAGGAGTCTGTGGAGACAAAGAACTTTGTCCTTGGAGGCAAAGAGGGGAATGTATGAGAGTATAGTTTTACCAACGCTCTTATATGGGTGTGAAGCATGGGTGATGAATGTTGCAGCGAGGAGAAGGCTGGAGGCAGTGGAGATGTCATGTCTGAGGGCAATGTGTGGTGTGAATATAATGCAGAGAATTCGTAGTTTGGAAGTTAGGAGGAGGTGCGGGATTACCAAAACTGTTGTCCAGAGGGCTGAGGAAGGGTTGTTGAGGTGGTTCGGACATGTAGAGAGAATGGAGCGAAACAGAATGACTTCAAGAGTGTATCAGTCTGTAGTGGAAGGAAGGCGGGGTAGGGGTCGGCCTAGGAAAGGTTGGAGAGAGGGGGTAAAGGAGGTTTTGTGTGCGAGGGGCTTGGACTTCCAGCAGGCATGCGTGAGCGTGTTTGATAGGAGTGAATGGAGACAAATGGTTTTTAATACTTGACGTGCTGTTGGAGTGTGAGCAAAGTAACATTTATGAAGGGGTTCAGGGAAACCGGCAGGCCGGACTTGAGTCCTGGAGATGGGAAGTACAGTGCCTGCACTCTGAAGGAGGGGTGTTAATGTTGCAGTTTAAAAACTGTAGTGTAAAGCACCCTTCTGGCAAGACAGTGATGGAGTGAATGATGGTGAAAGTTTTTCTTTTTCGGGCCACCCTGCCTTGGTGGGAATCGGCCAGTGTGATAATAATATAATGGCACACAACTTGTCGTGACGTCACTGCTTCAGGCCTACCGCTGCCTAGTAGACCAAAACGTTTGGATAATTTTGGATAATGGATAATTTCAGGCTTTCTCACGACTTTTTCTAACTAATAACTTTAGTTATCACTCGTATTATTGTTCATTGACGATGTCACTACCACTGATTACTGTTAGCAGTCACTGCACCCTTAAAATCACTAGGATTCTAGGAGCCTTGTGTGCCCACGTCTGCACCCACGGACCCATTGCAGTGTGTGTGTGTGTGTGTGTGTGTGTGTGTGTGTTAGTTACCATTTTGTCCTAGGCACATGTCAATTAGACACTTGGCCTGTTGCATATGAGTACGTGTGTGTGTGCACTCACCTATTTGTGGTTGCAGGGGTCGAGTCATAGCTCCTGGCCCCGCCTCTTCGCTGATTGCTAATAGGTCCTCTCTCTCCCTGCCCTATGAGCTTTATCATACCTCGCCTTAAAACTATGTATGGTTCCCGCCTCCACTACGTCACTTTCTAGGCTATTCCACTGCCTGACTACTCTATGACTGAAGAAATACTTCCTAACATCCCTTTGATTCATCTGAGTCTTCAACTTCCAATTGTGACCTCTTGTGTCTGTGTCCCTTCTCTGGAACATCCCGTCTTTGTCCACCTTGTCTATTCCGCAGTATTTTATATGTCGTTATCATGTCTCCCCTGACCCTCCTGTCCTCCAGTGTCGTCAGGCCGATTTCCCTCAACCTTTCTTCGTAGGACAATCCCCGTAGCTCTGGGACTAGTCTTGTTGCAAACCTTTGCACTTTCTCCAATTTCTTGACTTACTTGATTAGGTGTGGATTCCAAACTGGTGCTGCATACTCCAGTATGGGCCTGACGTAAATGGTATACAGAGTCTTGAACGAATCCTTACTGAGGTATCGGAATGCTATCCGTAGGTTTGCCAGGCGCCCGTATGCTGAAACAGTTATCTGACTGATGTGCGCCTCAGAAGATCTGCTCGGTGTTATACTCACCCCCAGATCTTTTTTTCTTGAGTGAGGTTTGCAGTCTTTGGCCACCTAAACTATATTGTGTCTGCGGTCTTCTTTGCCCTTCCCCAATCTTCATGACTTTGCATTTGGCAGGGTTAAACTCAAGGAACCAGTTGCTGGACCAGGCTTGTAGCCTGTCCAGGTCACTTTGTAGTCCTGCCTGAGCCTCATTCGATTTGATTCTTCTCATTAACTTAACATCATCTGCAAACAAGGACACTTCTGAGTCTATCCCTTCCGTTATGTCGTTCACATATACCAAGAACAGCACAGGTCCTAGGACTGACCCCTGTGGAACCCTGCTTGTCACAGGCGCCCACTCTGACACCTCGTCACGTACCATGACTCGTTGTTGCCTCCGTGTCAGGTATTCCCTGATCCATTGCAGTGCCTTTCCTGTTATGTGTGCCTGATCCTCTAGCTTTTGTAGTAACCTCTTGTGAGGAACTGTGTCGAAGGCAGTCCAAAAAAATGCAGCAGGTCCACCCCTCTCTCTATTGTCTTACTTCTGTCACCTTGTCATAAAACTCTAATGTGTGTATGTGTGTGCGTGTGTGTGTGTGTGAGTGTGTGTGTGTGTGTGTATGTGTGTGTGTGTGTATGTGTGTGTGTGTGTGTATGTGTGTGTATGTGTGTGTGTGTGTGTATGTGTGAGTGTGAATGTGTGAGTGTGTATGTGTGAGTGTGTGTGTGTGAGTGTGTGTATGTGTGTGTGCATGTGTATGTGTGTGTGTGTGTGTGTGTGTGTTAGTTACCATTTTGTCCTAGGCACATGTCAATTAGACACTAGGCCTGTTGCATATGAGTACGTGTGTGTGTGTGTGTGTGTTACCATTTTGTCCTAGGCACATATCAATTGGACACTAGGCCTGTTGCATATGAGTACGTGTGTGTGTGTGTGTGTGTGTGTGTGTGTGTGTGTGTGTGTGTGTGTGTGTATGTGTGTGTGTGTCTGTGTGTGTGTGTGTGTGTGTGTGTGTGTGTGTGTGTGTGTGTGTGTGTGTATGTATGTATGTGTGTGAGTGTGTATGTGTGTGTGTGTGTGTGTATGCGTGTGTGTATGTGTGTGTGTGTGTGTGTGTGTGTGTGTGTGTGTGTGTGTGTGTGTGTGTGTGTGTGTGTGTGTGTGTGTGTGTGTGTGTGTTAGTTACCATTTTGTCCTAGGCACATATCAATTAGACACTAGTCCTGTTGCATATGAGTACGTGTGTGTGTGTGTGTGTTACCATTTTGTCCTAGGCAAATGTCAATTAGACACTAGGCCTGTTGCATATGAGTACATGTGTGTGTGTGTGTGTGTGTGTGTGTGTGTGTGTGTGTGTGTGTGTGTGTATGTGTGTGTGTGTGTATGTGTGTGTGTGTGTGTGTGTGTGTGTGTGTGTGTGTGTGTGTGTGTATGTGTGTGTGTATGTATGTATGTGTGTGAGTGTGTATGTGTGTGTGTGTGTATGCGTGTGTGTATGTGTGTGTGTGTGTGTGTGTGTGTGTGTGTGTGTGTGTGTGTGTGTGTGTGTGTGTTAGTTACCATTTTGTCCTAGGCACATGTCAATTAGACACTAGTCCTGCTGCATATGAGTACGTGTGTGTGTGTGTGTGTGCGTGTGTGTGTTACCATTTTGTCGTAGGCACATGTCAATTAGACACAGTTGCAACCCCTGAATGGGTTACAATATATATAATGATTATGTATATATATAATTAATACCTTTTCATATAATTTTATATTGCTTATATTTGCCATAATAGCTAAATCGTAAATGTATTGCTTTATAATATTATTTGACGTAGTTATGTTGTTAGGTAGGACGTTACATATTATGTGCTCAGTTCAAGTCTTGATTGTCTAACTACTGTAATTATCGCTTGGACTCGTGTATTCTGCTGATGGTCCCTACTTAGTGTCGTTATATTATCTCCTTGTTCCTGATTGTGTCGCAGTTGCTTGTTATATTGCTATTGGGCTTAGCATTCTTTTTATTGTTCAAGCAGACTGTTCTGATTGCCAGTTGGTCAAGAACTTAGTTTATTTGAGGACTTTGTCAGTCACTTGTTTAAGTCTAGTCGAGTCGTGAGACATAGCGAACTACTTAGAGCACTTACACACATACACACATACACACAAACTTACTTGTACATATTTGTAATATCTTATTAAATGTTAATGTACCAGACGGTACTTAAGAATTATAAATGTGATATGTGCTTTCAGCACAATACTATTGTATACCAGAGAATTGATTATTATTATTTTGATTATTATTAATTTAATTTAATTTGATAATATACCTCTAGACTTAATAAATTTATTAAATTTTAATTTCTCTAGTTTTTTTTTTATATTTTATTTAAAAAACTTTACAGCTTAATATTAAATAAAAATATAAAATGGGTACAGTAGGATCCTCAATCCTACACAACATACACTAACAAGTTTTAACAACACATTGTAATAGACATAAAAGAGGTTACTCATATACATTCACCAAATTTTCCATATAACATACTACTATAATATAAACAATATAAACTATAACTATATAAACTATATAAAATATAAATTATATAAACCTTTCAGATTTGTATAGTTAACATACTGTGACTGACTTATGACAAAGGTTCACAACCTTCACAGTATATAATCGGACTAATAACCTACATCACAATCTCAGTTAAAAACAAGTACATGCTCTTCCCAAAATTTACCCCTATACAATAAGAATTGTTTATTTTATTGAAAACTCAGGTACACAGAAAAAAAAAAAAAAAAAAAAAAAAAAATTATGGGTGCATAAAATAAATATGTCAACGAGATACCAGGCACTAACTAGATTCTTATATAAATGAATAATAAAGTCAAAACACAGGAAAATAAACACTATACAAATAAACAATGTGACAAAAACAAGCACACAGAATTACACACATACACAAGCAATCACGTATTATACAACGGGATACTTCATCTGGCATATTACTAGGCGTGGCTTCCGCCTGCCAACACACAACGTATCCAAGACTTAATCTAAGAACTCAGGTGCCTTAAAGTGCACAACAATACGTTAATTTGGGCGACTACCACGGGGTTATTATCATGGACTAAGAATAGGCATTACAGTTCAAAGGTGAATCAGGATGACGCTACCATTTACTACAATGAAAATATCTAATATAACAAAACGAAAATACACTGTCATATTTGACATCTCAATAAAACACAAATGCCAGCAGCTATAAGTGAACTTATACACTGACAAGATGCACACATTGAAAAATACTGCCTCCACATATAGTTCAAGCTCCATCACAGCTTACAGGAAAACGAAAACTTGCATATATACATATTATTGAAAAGCACACGGACACGGCATAAAGTATGAACGGAAATAAGAAAAACGTTTCAACTGTGCTAGGAAGCACACCATATACAAAAAGTACACCAATGACTTGTAAATGAGGCATAAAAGACGAGAAACATTCCTAAAAGTTGTATATACAAAGCACGTAAGATATTTTGTCATCACCGTTACATAGGAGACGCACATAAACTCTGAGAACACAAAACATTCACGCACTTGACAAACACAATTAGACACAGCAGACCAGCCCGTTAGATTACCCACTGAACACTCACAACTATCTCAAATCTCGTAACTCCAAGGCTTTATATTCAGGCGGGAAGTCTCTCTCCCATCTCCCCTCATATACCAACCTATTTCGACATTTTGTCCTATAAATCGTCCCTGCTAACACCCTAATTCTACTGTTACTATCAACGTGCCTCATAGCCCATGACACGAAAATATAATCGGCCACAACATACGACACCGCACGCTGTACACGCAAGTCAACCCCACCTACATCAAAACTCAACGCCCGGAGTACCGACAAACCTCCCCCCCCTACCAAACGCAAAACCCTACTGAACCACTCTCGTACCATACCTAAAGTCTCACAGAAATACACAACATGAAAAGCAGATTCCTCCATCCCGCACACCGGACAACCCCAGTCTTCCTCCAAACGCCTATTATACAACACCACCCCAGACGGCAAGATTCCATGTAAAAATTTAAAAACCACTTCCCGTACTTGAGCAGGCAGACGCAACTGTTGAACTCGCCTCCATATATCACCCCACGCATACATGGGATACATTCCTTCAACTCGCACCACGACTACCTCCCTACCCGCCCTTTCTAAGGTACATAATTTTACACAGCGCACGTCCCTCATGTTCAATAATACGCGAAGCATCGCGTCGCACCAAATTAAATTCCTCCCTCTCCACCACCTGCGCAGGTCGTGATACAATTCGCTTAACCCGCCATGCATCCCACCCAGTCGGAGAAAACGACGCTTCACGTAACATGCCATGACACGAGCCTCTAGAGGAATGAGACCCAACCCTCCCTGATGCAGTGGTGTCTCCACCACCGCTCTTGTGAGCCAATCGCATCCAGAACCCCACAAAAATCGATAAATTCTATGCAAAAGACGTTTGACGTCCCCCTGCAACAGAGGATACAGTGCAGCAACGTGCCATACTTTGCTATAAAGCAGGACATTAATGACCACCGCCCTCTGATGCAGGGTTAAATGTCGCGGCCGTAAACTATTTAAGCGCCCCAAGACACTATGTACAACCCTCCCCGAATTGCACGCCCTCATCTGATCGACCTCCCGCATATAATGAATACCACATATAGTGATACGATCAACCACAGTCCACCCCTCTGCATCCACCCCATCCCCCACCCACTCCCCCAACTCCATAATTTTCGATTTTAGGATGCTGACTACTTGTTACGAAAACCCAGTAACAGGCTGGATGCTAGAAGAGCAGTCCTTTCTAGTATTCACTGGAGATCTCTAAGCTTTTAGAATCGCGTTTTTTGTAACAAATGGGCGCCTGTCCGGGATGCTCTTTATCCAAGGTGTTGGAGAAACTGTCCAGTTTGACATACTAGTAACTATGATCAAACACTTTGAGTACTTTCCTAATCTGAAGACTTTGAGTTTAGTCTTGTACAACATTCAAGGTGGATGGATGTATGTACCTGACTGAGTCTCTTGATCCAAGGAGATGGAAATACTGTTGATGAGCTCTAGCTCTAAGACGACCAACACTAAAATTCCTATTAGGATTATAGTTTCCCATAATCACTCTCTCGTAGTACACTTATTTTCGTGATGTATGCCAATGTGAAACAGTTAATTGATACTCTGACTTTGTCTGAGTTAAGTACATTAAAACTTCAGACGTGTTGGCGAGTAGCCAAATATCTCGGTGTGACGTATAACAGGAATTACAACGCAGAAACTGTCAGAGCGTTGATTAAAGATATATTGTTTCCTGCTCATACAGAGATGTCTGATTATGATTCAGATTCAGAAAGTCTAGTGTCACAATTAGGAAGTATGACTCTATTTGATGAAGTAGAAGAGCAACTAAGGCAGAAGTGTGTTAGCCTAGTGTAGCTCAGTTCTCGCTCACTCCTTCCCCCACTGACACATTAGTACAGAGTATAGCTGGTAGTATGACTAAGCCTCATGCTAGTACTGTGTATGCTACACCTGTCTCTACTTATCCTAGACCAGATCTAGACTCTCTTGAGACGCCTGGACAAGGTGTCCGACCTAAGGACCGTCCAGACCACGTTAGATTCCTTACTCCTCCGTTACCCACTGGTCCTATCTCTCAGGAACAGTTTGAGAGGTTTGAATGCCTCAATATGTTGCAGACTGCACAAATAGAGGCACAGAGGAAATTGAACGAAGAAGATTTCCAAAGAGAAAATGTTCGTCTTGGAAGACAACAGACTGAT
This sequence comes from Cherax quadricarinatus, assembly GCF_038502225.1. Lineage (NCBI taxonomy): Eukaryota > Metazoa > Arthropoda > Malacostraca > Decapoda > Parastacidae > Cherax > Cherax quadricarinatus. The sequence continues at coordinate 12,533 of NW_027199159.1, forward strand.
AGATCACAAGACACATTTAATGTGCAGAAAGCTGCATCCATGGTTCCTAAGTTTTTTGAAAGTGACTTAGACATCTATTTTGATGTGTTTGAGAACCAGGCACGTGCTATGAACTGGCCACGTAAGCACTGGGCTACCTTGTTGCACACAGCTTTGACAGGAAGAGCTCAAAGTTGTACTGCTGCTTTACCATTTGCCAAGTACATTAGTTATGATGCTGTCAAGCAAACTATTCTAGAGTATAACTTGTTACCTGTAAGCTATCAAAGCGCATTTCGTACGTTACAACGGCGACAAGATCAAACTTGTGTAGAGTTTGCTCGTGAGAAAAGAGTTGCATTTGAGAGGTGGTGTAGGTCTGCCAAGTGTAACAACTACAACAGCCTTGTTCAGTTGTTACTACATGAAGAGTTTAACAACTGTATGTCTGCTGACATACAAGAATATCTGATCGATCATACTACCTCTGATATTCTAGAAACTGCAGCATTAGCAGACAATTATGAGATTTCTCACAAACTTGTACGTACTAAAACACAGAGAAACAAGGTAACTAAAAATTGCTCTAGAAGTTGGCAACCTAAATCAGCTGCTCATTGCCGGCCTGATGTACCTGCTACTGTAACTTCTCATACCTTTACCAGGAAAACTCACAATCCTGAATCTGTCTCTGTGGCTAGACAGAAATCTAATATCGAGAAGAAGAAAGTTAAATGTACCTATTGTAACAGAAAAGGACATGCTAGAGAGTATTGCTATAAGTTAGAAAGAGATACGAGAAGCAGTCGTACGGCTGGCGCCCCCACACAAGTCATATCTTCTTCCAAGCAACAAAGGCACCAAAATCCTAGTAATAACTCTGCTCCTACTATTTTAGATAATATTACTCAGGACAGATGACTAGCGTCAGAGAGTGCATCTGACGAAAAGATTCGTTCAGCGATGAGTCCTTACTTTTCGAGATGTAAAATAGGATTTGACGAATCACATCTGAGATAATTACTTTCCGAGACACTGGCAGGTATCTCACGTTATTAAGAAAAGATGTACTGACCATAACTGACGATACCTATACCAAGATAGATATATTGTTAGAAGCTTATGGTGGGCTGTTATAAAAGTACCTCTTCACAAGATATACATTGAAACAAGCTATTATACTGGTTATATTTCAGTGGGTATATCCAGTGGTGTATTTCCCATCAGGTCAGTGGACTTGTTGATAGGGAATGATATCCTTCATGCTGGTATATGTAAAGAACCACTTGTGATTGATAATAACACTGATGATAATTATGCCATTGAAGCTTGTAGAGAGAAGCCTATTTTATTTCCTCTCAGCGCAATTACTAGAGCTATGTCAAAGATACAACAACCATCCTTGTCTCCTGTTGAGTTAGTGGATGACAATGATTTGGGCTTGAATATGTTTAGTGACGCTCTGCGCCCAGGATCATTAACACCAACTCCCCCCGGTCATCGACCTAGTCAGGACACAACTAACGTTAAATTTCTAACTAATGATGATTTAATCAAGGATGAGTTTGTTGATCAGTCACTGGAAAGACTAAGATATAGCAGTTACTGAGAGTGAAGCAAAGGATCTCGATAATTGTTACAATTATAGTAACGTTATACTGATGGAGAAAAATACATGTAAGTTGTCAGCTGATAGTGTTTCCACCACAGTCAAGCATCTCTTAGTGTTACCAGTTACATTTCGTGAATAAGCCATTGATTTTGCTCACAATAGTCCCATAGGAGGATATTTGGGTGTCAAGAAGACACTCGGTAAACTGGCGAAACATTTTACTTGGCCAAAGATGAAGGAAACAGTAGCTGATCATGTGCGACGTTGCCACGTGTGTCAAGTGACAGGCAAGCCAGAACACACACCTCCACCTACACCTCTCATTATGTTCTTAATAGCGAAGGATATGGGTGCTGAAGTTCAGGTTGTTGTCGAGGTATAGGCCTAGGAATTTGCCCTCATTATGCCTGGCAACACTCTACTTGCCAGGCATAATGAGGGCAAATTCCTAGGCCTATACCTAGACAACAACCTGAACTTCAGCACCCATATCCAACACATAACCAAAAAAGTATCCAAAACGGTTGGGATCCTCTCCAAGATACGATACTACGTGCCGCAAACTGCCCTTCTCACACTATACCATTCACTTATATATCCATACCTCACCTATGCTATCTGTGCTTGGGGTTCAACTGCAGCAACACACCTAAAGCCAATAATAACCCAACAAAAAGCCGCAGTAAGAATAATCACTAAATCCCATCCCTGGCAACACACCCTTCCCCCACTCTTCATAGATCTAAACTTACTCCCTGTTCAGTACATCCACACTTACTACTGTGCATCTACATCTACAGGACCTTAAATTCCAGTATTAACCTTGACCTAAAATGCTTTCTTGATAGTTGTGACAGAACCCACAGGCACAACACCAGACACAAACATCTCTATGACATTCCCCGTGTCCGACTAAACCTTTACAAAAATTCAATGTATGTCAAAGGCCCTAAAATCTGGAACACCCTACCTGAAAATTCTAAAACTGCAGACACATTCATCACCTTCAAAACTACCATCAGAAAACATCTTATTTCCCTGATACTCCCTGTCAACTAATTACACGAATACCGAATACCACCTGGTGGTCAACACTTACACTCACTCACTCACCCATTTGACCATAAGCAGAAATATCAATCTGAATCTCAAAATAATGAATCTTATAAACTAGTCATAAGTTGGCCTGTGATACTCCAATACTGAAACTATGTATAGTGCCAAAACAAAAGCATTCACATTACTAAACTCACAAACTAGTATTTAGTCACTTAGCCATAATACCAACTTACCTCATAATTTTGTAATATTTTAAACTTAAGATTTAATTTAAGTCTGCCCGAAATGCCTAGCCATGCTAGGAGTTCTAGTGATACACTCTGTAATTATTATTTTACTACATGTAAATCACACAATAACCAAATTCTGTAAACTCAGCATTGTAATCCTTTTAGAGAATAAACTTTGAATTGAATTGAATTGAAAGTTCAGTTCATCTGGACTAGTGATTATTCAGATTTGTTCAAAAGGTTGATGCATCTGCTTTCCTCTGCTCCAGTGTTGAGTCCTAATTTCAATCTTCCCTTCTTTTTACATATAGAGGCGAGTGGCTATGCAGTGGGTGTTGTGCTGCTCCAACAGTCAACATCCACTGATATTCTCCATCCTATATGTTACTATTCATCTAAGCTCAAACGACACAAGAAAAATTATGCCACTATTGAGAAAGAGCTCTAGCTCTTGTGGTGTCCTTGGAACATTTTGACGTGTATTTGGGCACTTCCCCATTTAAAATTTACGTAATTTTATGCCTAAATACCTTTTGCTACTTGCCATGTCAAATTCAGTAAAGTAACATAATCCCTCCAGCCCATATTAACTATGTATACTCATGTCATGTCTAATTATTATATTTATATATTCACAGTAGTGATGTGTATAAGGAGACATAAGTTGAGTGATGAGTGGGTAGTGTCGTGTGGGCGATGTACTGCGTGACGGAACACTGTCCTGCCGCAGACTCCCCCCTTCAGGTGTTGCAACCCCTGAATGGGTTACAATATATATAATGTATATAATGATTATGTATATATATAATTATTATCTTTTCATATAATTTTATATTGCTTATATTTGTGATAAAACTAAATCGTAAATGTATTGCTTTATATTATTATTTGACTTAGTTATGTTGGTAGGTAGGATGTAACATATTATGTGCTCAGTTCAAGTCTTGATTGTTTAACTACTGTAATTATCGCTTGTGGCTCGTTAGACTGCCGGCTTCTGTTTCTGAGCTGCAGCTGTCCACGGAGCTATCACGTGATCGAGGGGGGGTGTCCTCACCTCGCCTGAAGTATTCAGTCTGGTCTAGACTCTCTTGGTGGTTGGACAGATTGTCTGTCTCATTATTCTTGTTAGTTCTGTAGAACTCTGTTCACAGAACATTGTATAGACTTAGTGATTTTCGACGTTGTACTGAGGTTGTGTGTCGCATAGACACTCTAAACAACTCAGGTCCTGAGCTGTAGCTTCTGACCTAACTTGTACTGGTATCTGTGTATTATCACAGTCGGGGATTTTCTTATGCTGAACTTAGATTCAGTAGTATGGGAGTTTTGTGACTTTTGTGGAGGACCTGCAGATGGTCCCTACTTAGTGTCGTTATATTATCTCCTTGTTCCTGATTCTGTGTCGCAGTCGCTTGTTATATTGCTATTGGGCTTAGCATTCTTTTTGTTGTTCAAGCGGACTGTTCTGATTGCCAGTTGGTCAAGAAGTTAGTTTATTTGTGGACTTTGTCAGTCACTTGTTTAAGTCTAGTCGAGTCGTGAGACATAGCGAACTACTTAGAGCACTTACACACATACACACAAACTTACTTGTACATATTTGTAATATCTTATTAAATGTTAATGTACCAGACGTTACTTAAGAATTATAAATGTGATATGTGCTTTCAGCACAATAATATTGTATACGTGAGAGATTATTATTATTTTGATTATTATTAATTTAATTTACTTTGATAACATACGCCTAGACAACTTAATAAATTTATTAAATTTTAATTTCTCTAGTTAGTAGCCTACCAGTTGTAATCCTGAAGCAATATTGAATAACACTGAATTATAATGGATAATTGGACAAGGATACTGACTACTTGTTACGAAAACCCAGTAACAGGCTGGATGCTAGAAGGGCAGTCCTTTCTAGTATTCACTGGAGATCTCTAAGCTTTTAGAATCGCGTTTTTTGTAACAGACACTAGGCCTGTTGCATATGAGTACGTGTGTGTGTGTGTGTGTGTGTGTGTGTGTGTGTCGTCAGTGTTCAGTGGTCAGTCGTCAGTGTTCAGTGGTCAGTCGTCAGTGTTCAGTGGTCAGTCGTCACGTGAGGTCACAGACCCTGAGCTGCTTGGGGATTAGCGTGGACGGTTACAAAGCATGGCTTGCTTCTACAGTGTTTTAAAAGCTGAGGTTGGAGAGTTGAAGGAGGAGGTCTTGCTTCTCCAGGAGGAGATTAGGAGGCTGAAGGTCCACCTCAATGGGCCTGGGAGAGAGTGTGAGGTGGTTGGAGATGTGGGGAATGAGGCTTCTAGCAGTGAGGTGCAGTCTGTCTCTCACTGTGAGGAGGCTGTAGGTGGGGTGGTAGCAACGGCTACCAGCAGTGAGGTGCAGCCCAGCACCTGCTACAAGTGGCGAGTTGTTCACAGTAATGGGAGGCGCATCAGAGTAAGGAAAGTTAAGAGTGCAGATCTGAAGGTAGGAAATCGCTTCTCTGTTCTCCAGGATGAATGTACTTCAGTGGCCAGTGAAGGTAAGGGTACTACTGCCCCTGCTAATGAAGGTAAGCGCATTCTTGTGGTTGGTGACTCTCAGGTAAGATATGTTGATCGTGCTTTTTGTAATAGGAATAAGAAGATGAGAGATAGAGTGTGCTTCCCTGGAGCTGGTGTTGGGGACATTGTCAACAGACTGGATAATATCATGTCAGGTAATGGGAACAAGCCCATTATCTGTCTCAGTGCTGGTGGAAATGATATTGGGAAGGGTAGGAGAGAAGAGCTGCTAGATAAGTACAGGTCAGCTATAGATTTCATTAAGTCTAAGGGAGGGATCCCAATCATATGTAGCATCTTGCCTAGAAGGGGAGTAGGAAATGAATGGTTGTCTAGGGCAATTGGTGTAAATTGCTGGCTAGACAGATACTGCAAGGAACTTGCAATCCCATTCATTGACAACTGGAACAACTTTTATGGCAAACATGATATGTATGCAAGGGATGGGGTTCATCTCTCTGGGGCAGGGGTGGTAGCACTTGCAGACTCGATTGAGAAGGCCATTGGTGAAATGCCTATGATTTTAAACTGATGGAAGATAGAGGTATGGGTGTGTGTGGGAAACAAGCAGGTTGCAACACTAGGGTTGGAAACAGTAAATGTATAAAAGGCATTCAGCATGAAGTTATAAATAAAGACAATAGAACAGGTCAGCAAACAAAGGGGGACAGCAGAGGGCAGCAAGGGACTAGCTCCCTTAAGGTTTACTATACTAATAGCAGGAGTGTTAGAAATAAGATAGATGAGCTAAGATTAATTGCAAGTGCAGGAAACATAGATATTATTGCTATAACAGAGACCTGGCTCAATCTGAAAGATAGAGAGATGCCCTCTGAATGTCACATACAAGGCTATAAATTATTCCACACTGACAGGGTCAACAGGAAAGGTGGTGGAGTAGCGATGTATGTCAGAGACAATTTAAATTGTTGTGTTAGACAAGATATTAAATTAGAAGCGTCAGCCACTGAATCTGTTTGGTTACAGCTTCTCGAGGGCCGAGAAAAACTAATTTTGGGTGTGATTTACAGGGCCCCAAATCTTGATAGGGAGTGCAGTAAACTTCTATGGGACGAAATTCGTAAGGCATCTACATACGAAAATGTTGTGCTAATGGGAGATTTCAACTATAGACAGATTGACTGGAGCAATTTGACAGGAAATTTAGAGTCGGGTGACTTTCTTGATACGATCCAGGATTGTTTTTTAAAACAGTTTGTGACAGAGCCAACTAGGGGAAATAACCTCCTTGACTTGGTTCTTGCCAGTAGGGAAACACTAATTAATAATCTTGAGGTTAATGATGAGCTTGGGGAGAGTGATCACAAATCACTCAGTTTTAACATATCATGGAATTCCCCTAATAATGGCAATCAAGTCTCCGTCCCTGACTTTCGCTTGGCTGATTTCATAGGACTGAAAAATTACTTAGGTGGGCTGAACTGGAATGACCTGACTAGGGGTCAGGTAGGTGGTGATGGTTGCCGATATGATGCTTTCCAGGGCATAGTTCTAGCTGCTCAGTCAAATTATGTTCCAAATAGGGAAATCAGATCAAACAAAAATGATCCTAAATGGATGAACAATAGATTAAAATATCTGATTGGTCAAAAGAGAGGCATATATAGGCAAATCAAAAGAGGAGAGGGGCAATTAAGAAATCGATATATTCAGTTAAAGAGAGAAATAAAAAAGGGAATTAGAAAAGCAAATAGAGATTATGAGGTTAAAGTTGCAAGAGAATCGAAGACTAACCCAAAAGGATTCTTTCAGGTATACAGAAGTAAGATCAGGGACAAGATAGGCCCACTCAAAAGTTCCTCGGGTCAGCTCACTGACAGTGATAAGGAAATGTGTAGAATTTTTAACACATACTTCCTCTCAGTTTTTACACAGGAGGATACCAGCGATATTCCAGTAATGATAAATTATGTAGAACAGGACGATAATAAACTGTGCACTATTAGGGTCACAAGTGACATGGTCCTTAGGCAAATAGATAAATTAAAACCTAACAAATCCCCAGGCCCTGATGAACTGTATGCAAGGGTTCTAAAGGAATGTAAAGAGGAGCTTAGCACACCTTTGGCTAATCTTTTCAACATATCACTACAAACTGGCATGGTGCCAGATAAGTGGAAAATGGCAAATGTGATACCTATTTTCAAAACAGGTGACAGGTCCTTAGCTTCGAACTATAGACCAATAAGCCTAACCTCCATAGTGGGAAAATTTATGGAATCAATAATTGCCGAGGCAGTTCGTAGCCACCTTGAAAAGCATAAATTAATCAACGAATCTCAGCATGGTTTTACAAAGGGGCGTTCCTGCCTTACGAATTTATTAACTTTTTTCACTAAGGTATTTGAGGAGGTAGATCATGGTAATGAATATGATATTGTGTATATGGACTTCAGTAAGGCTTTTGACAGGGTCCCACATCAGAGACTATTGAGGAAAATTAAAGCACATGGAATAGGAGGAGAAATTTTTTCCTGGATAGAGGCATGGTTGACAAATAGGCAGCAGAGAGTTTGCATAAATGGGGAGAAATCAGAGTGGGGAAGCGTCACGAGCGGTGTTCCACAGGGGTCAGTGTTGGGCCCCCTGCTGTTCACAATCTACATAAACGACATAGATGAGGGCATAAAGAGCGACATCGGCAAGTTTGCCGATGACACCAAAATAGGCCGTCGAATTCATTCTGACGAGGACATTCGAGCACTCCAGGAAGATTTGAATAGACTGATGCAGTGGTCGGAGAAGTGGCAGATGCAGTTTAATATAGACAAATGCAAAGTTCTAAATGTTGGACAGGACAATAACCATGCCACATATAAACTAAATAATGTAGATCTTAATATTACGGATTGCGAAAAAGATTTAGGAGTTCTGGTTAGCAGTAATCTGAAACCAAGACAACAGTGCATAAGTGTTCGCAATAAAGCTAATAGAATCCTTGGCTTCATATCAAGAAGCATAAATAATAGGAGTCCTCAGGTTGTTCTTCAACTCTATACATCCTTGGTTAGGCCTCATTTAGATTATGCTGCACAGTTTTGGTCACCGTATTACAGAATGGATATAAATTCTCTGGAAAATGTACAAAGGAGGATGACAAAGATGATCCCATGTATCAGAAACCTTCCCTATGAGGATAGACTAAGGGCCCTGAAACTGCACTCTCTAGAAAGACGTAGAATTAGGGGGGATATGATTGAGGTTTATAAGTGGAAGACAGGAATAAATAAAGGGGATGTAAATAGTGTGCTGAAAATATCTAGCCTAGACAGGACTCGCAGCAATGGTTTTAAGTTGGAAAAATTCAGATTCAGGAGGGATATAGGAAAGTACTGGTTTGGTAATAGAGTTGCTCTTAGGTATGCCAGGCGCCTATATGCTGCAGTCGTTATTTGGTTGATGTGCGCCTCAGATGTGCTCGGTATGATGCTCACCCCAAGATCGTTTTCCTTAAGTGAGTTTTGCAGCCTTTGACCTCCTAGACTGTACTCCGTCTGCGGTCTTCTTTGTCCTTCCCCAAACTTCATGACTTTGCACTTGTTGGTATTATTAAACTGCAGGAGCTATTTGCCGGACCAGGCTTGCAGCCTGTCCAAATCTCCTTGTTGGCTTACTCGATCCTCGCACACTTGTATTCCCTTCATTAGCTTCACACCGCCTGCAAACAGGGTCGCCTCTGTATCTAGTCTTTCTGTCATGTCATTCACATTCTGGAAACAACACCGGGCCTAGGACTGACCCTTGTGAAACCCCACTCGACACATGCGCCACTCTAACGCTTAACCACGTACCAACACACTTTGTTTCCTTCCTTTTAGGTATACCCTGATCCAGTGCAATATTTTCCCTGTTTTTTTGTGCCTGTTTCTCTAGCTTTTCAACCAGTCTCTTGTGTGCTATTGTCTGCAAAGTCTTCTTGCAATAAAAGAAGATGCAGTCTACCCATCCCTCTCTCTTCTGTTTTACTTCTCGTATAACTCCAGTAGGTTTGTAATACAGGATTTTCCATCATTGAAGCCTTGCTGGTTGTCCTGTTTGATCCCATTCCTTTCTAGATGCTCCACCACTCTTCTCCTAATACTCTTCTTCATGACTTTACGTAATGTACAAGTCAGTGACAATGGTCTGTAGTTCACTGCTGCTTGTCTGTCTCCTTTCTTAAAAAGAGGGACTACATTTGCTGTCTTCCATACCTGAAGCAGTTCCCCTATTTCAATAGATTTATTAAAGATTGTTGTCAGCGGCGTACACAGTGCGTCTGTTCCTTCTCTCAGGACCCAAGGAGAGACGTTATCAGGGCCCACCGCCTTCGAGGTATCTAGTTTGCCTAGATGTTTCTTCGCCTCCTCCTCGGTTGTGTACAGTGTGTCTAGCACTTGCTGGCATACCCTACCACCTCGGTTTCCTGGAAGCCTTTCTGTCTACACCGTGAATATAGCCTTAAATATTGAGCTGAGCTCATCGTATACTTCATGGTCGCTCCCTATGAGCTCCTCTCCTTCCTTCCTTAGCCTGATTACCTGGTCCTTGACTGTTGTTTTCCTCCTAATGTAGCTGCATAACAACCTTGAGTTGGCTTTTGATGTTATGTCGTTCTCATATTGCCGCTGGGTCCATCTCCTTATCCATGAATATTCGTTTTTGGCTCTTTGGCTCAGTTCCTTATTTTTCTGAGTCATTTACCTTCAGTACTTTTTCCAGTTTTAGCACACGACTTGGCTTTAATCTCTCCTCATCTCCGAGTAAACAATGGAGTCCAATGTTTCTGTTGTCCCTTGGTAGGAACTTCTTCTCTTCTCCCGTGCACTTTGTGGTCACATGTTCCATCATTTAATTACTGTCTTCTCCTTTAGCTCTGTTTCCCATTGTACCTCATATAGGAATTGCCACATGCCTATGTAGTCCCCTTTTCTTGAAGTGTAGCTTCTCCTGTCCTCATGCCGTTTCACTCTCCACTGTTAACTCTAGAATGTATTCGAAACTCAGGACCATGAGATCACTAGAGCCGAGGGCCTTTTATGTTATATCCCCTATGTCTGAACTTTTCAAAGGGAACACGAGGTCTAGCCTTAATAGTTCTTCCTCTCCTCTCTCTCTGGTTGTGTCCGAAATATGCTGGAAGCATGAAGTTTTACAGCACCGCCTCCAGCATCTTAGCCATCCACGTCTCTGGTCCCGCATGTGGCTCCAGGTTTCCACAGTCAATCTCCTTGTTGTTGAAATCCAGGACTAGTAACATTGCCCTACCCATCTGGACCCTTCTTACCACCTCGGCTTGTGTGTCCATCATCGCTCTGTTGCTCTCTTGTCATGGTCTCCTGCTGCTCGGTGGCGGATTGTACATCACTTGTCTCATCACTTTTGGACCCCTGGTCTGAGGTACGGTGCATGAGGTACAGTGAGATACAGAGCTAAAGGAAATGATAAAACACCTGACGAGAAAGTGCAGGAAAACAGAGAAGTTCGTACCAAAGGACAAGAGAAAAAATGGGAAGACCAGAATGAGCCCGTGGTTTACTAGGATATGTGAAAAGGCCACAGCCAGGTTTGCTAGAGCATGGAAAAAGTACTGAAGGCAAATGAATCAGAAAAACAAGGAAATGAACCAAAGGGTCAGAAGCAAATATTCATGTAAAAAGAGATAGAGCCAAATCTGACCCAAGGTTGTTATACAGCCACATTAGGAGGAAAACAAAAGTAAGGACCAGCTAATCAGGCTGAGAAAGGAAGGAGGGAAGCTCATAGAGAGCGACCAGCAAGTATGTGAAGAGTTCAACAGAATATTTAAGGAGGTATTCTATGTACTCATCTGCTTCTCTTCTATCCAGTCCTCCCATCTCAAAACTTCATTGGCTTTTAATGAGCAGTGCAAATCCATCTTCCCATCTGTTTACCTAGTCTTTCCTCAAGATCTGATATCCAGTTGGGAAGATCACGTCTGTTATCACCCTCATAAGTTTTGTCTCTGTGAGTACTATTATGTCCGGGGTTGCCACTCCTCACTCTTATCTGATATTCCATCTGCGTTGGTGTACCATACCTTCAGCTTCCTTTCCAGTACTGTATTCTGGGAAGGAGAGGGGTTGGTACAGGCTGTGCATACGAAAATTAGGGCTGGGTATTATGGAAGGCTGCGACGATGGTAGTTTTAGTGCTATGGGAGGTGGGGACTGGGGTTGTGGAGTGTGGCTTGTTTCTGGTTATTGTACTCACCTAATTATGGTTGCAAGGGTCGATTCATAGCTCCTGGCCCCGCCTCTTCACTGGTCGCTACTAGGTCTACTCTCTCTCTCTCTGCTCCATGAGCTTTACCATATCTCTTCTTAAATCTATGCATAGATTCTGCCTCCATTACATCACTCTGTGGTCTATCCCACTTTCTGACAACTCTGTGACTGAAGAAATACTTCCTAACATCCCTGTGGCTCAACTGAGTCTTCAACTTCCAGTTGTGATCCCTTGATGCTGTGTCCCATCTCTGGAACATCCTGTCTCTGTTCACCTTGTGTTTGGTTCGTGTGGTGTAGTAGGGAATGAAATGAATCTGTGGGCCGTTATGTTTGTTGTTTCTCCCGAGGCTACATTTATATTTTCCTCGGAGAATGCCCTGTCTTCGTTTCCTGGCGTCGTCTGACTCTGTCTCAGTTTCTATTCATTTCGTGTTCTGTCGCAGATGAGGTACACTAACTGGTAGTTTTATGAGTCCTTTAACAGTGTTTTTCATATTATGCACCATTTCTCTCTTGAATGTCAGTTTAACTGGGCGATTTTCCCTCAAGTACCCCCAAGTCTCTGAAAATTTGTCAACTAGAACATGTCCTCTTCTGTTATTGTAATTATACTCTCAATCTCTCCTCCCCCCTCTTCCCTTGTCTCCTTTCATCATAGGTTCCACCTTCTGCCTCATGAAGCACATGAACATAAGGTGACTTCTCACTCTTCTCTTCCAATTTTTTCCCCTCCATATCTCTGGATCCGATTTTAGCATCTCTTCAATTGTTTTCCTTATGGTCTCCCAGACGTCCTAGTGGCCTGATATCACTTCTGCAAGGTACTTCTTATCTCCTTCCCCCTTTCTGTCCTCGCTGTCCACTGATGGTTCAGTTTCCAGCACCTTGCTCCTATTGGGTCTCGTCCCTGTATCCTACTTCAGCATTTCTAGTTCTTTTGCCAGGCTCTGCGTCTTTACCTCAGCAGCTACAGCTCATATCTCCACTTTTATGCTCTGTTTAGATATCTTCTCCATCATTGTGTTGTAAAACTCGTTTAGTAATTTTTCCCATTCTAGTACCAGTGTGTTCTTGAGCCTTTCTGCCCATGATTCTTTCTCAGACCAGCTATTCCCAGTTCCCTTGCTTCTCCATCCTACCTTTTGGGATACCATATTGTTATTTTTAGTGGGGGTGTCGTGGTGGTAGTGTGTTCTGTAAGGTTCTCACCTATTTGTGGTTGCAGGGGTCGATACATGGCTCTTGGCCCCGCCTCTTCACTGATTGCCACTAGGTCCTCTCTATCCCTACTCCATGAGCTTTATCATACCTCGTCTTATAACAATGTATGGTTCCTGCCTCCACTACATCACTTGCCAGATTATTCCACTTCCTGACAACTCTAAGACTAAAGAAATGCTTCCTAACATCTCTTTAACTCATCAAAGTCTTCAGCTGCCAATTGTGTGTGTGTGTGTGTGTGTGTGTGTGTGTGTATGTGTGTGTGTGTGTTGAGGTGTGTGTATGTGTGTGTGTGTGTGTGTGTGTGTGTGTGTGTGTGTGTGTGTGTGTGTGTGTGTGTGTGTGTGTGTGTGTGTGTGTGTGTGTGTAGTGTGTGTGTAGTGTGTGTGTGTGTGTGTGTGTGTATATATGTGTGTGTATATATATATGTGTGTGTGTGTGTGTGTGTGTGTGTGTGTGTGTTGAGTCACCTATTTGTAGTTGCAGGCATCGATCACGGCTCCTGGCACCGCCTCTTCGCTGGTCACAACTAGGTCCACTCTGTGCTCCTCGAGCTTTATCGTATCTTTTCTTAAAGCTACGTGATGAAAAAAGCTATGTTGTAACCCCCCCCCTTGTTCCTGTGTCCCTTCTGTGAAACATTCTGTCCCTATCCACCTTGTCAATTCCTCTCAGTATTTATCATGTCGTTCTCATGTTTTCCTATTCCTCCCGTCCTCCAGTATCATCAGGTTGCTTTCCATTAATTAACCTCTCCTCGTAGGGCATACTACTTTACTTAAGGACTAGTCTTGTTGCAAACCTTTGCACTTTCTCTAATTTCTTGAAAATGCTTGGCCAGGAGTGGGTTCCATACTGGTGCTTGACGTACACAGTATCATACACAGTATGATACTCACCCTAAGATCCTTGTAATTGAGTGAAGTCTGCAGACTTTGGCCCCACCTTGCACTTGGTTAAACTCCAGGAGCTAGTTGTTGAACAGGGTTACACCCTATCCAGATCTTTTTGTGGTCCTTGTGTGAGAAAAGTTCATTAAATAAGAGGGGAAAACTGAATGACTGGTGGAGGAAGTAAGACTGGTAGTATATCTGTTCAGAAAGGGGTATGTGAGCAGTTACTCTTAATTTTCCCTCATCAATTCGGTGAGAGCCAATAAGGGATCCTTGCTGGCAGAGTTGAATCACTTGACTTCCTGCTCGCATCAAGTCTGTAGGTATAAAGCCCCACTCTTAATTAGTTATTTTCTGTTTATTATTTTTTTAAATTAATAGAGACAAAAGTTACACTCTTGTTAGGATTTTTAACTTTGTCTGGACTTGGATGCAACTACGTTTATAAGATAATATTTGGTCATCATCATTTCTCATAAAGGCCTTCGACCTATCATGTGAATGATTCCTTGTCAGGATCGTAATTTCATTTTTATTTACTTCTTATCATTGCTGAATGATTGTGTCACTGACGGGAGACGTCTTGGGGACTCTGTTGTTCCTTCATCTTTGGTTCCACGTCTACTACATTACGAGACCTTTACTGAGCCGGTCCATAATCTCATCAAAGGCTGAATCTTGGGAACTCTGCTGTTCCTTCACCTTTGCTTTAGATCTTCACTCCTGTACAGGTCAAAAGCCTCATTTGAGAACTGTTTTTCGGTGTTACGTTGGTTGTCCCTTATTACTTTGATAGTAAGGTTCTCACTACATGTTCTAGTGTGGGGTAGCTTTTACTTAATGGCCTTATTTGTCTAGGGGTAATACTTACATCATGGCTGATCATCCTTGAGTGTCTCTGATACCCTTTCACCAGCCCTCTTCACAGGTTATGTAAACTACTACTATAAAAATATAACTGTATTCTCAATAGATATGTACAGAATATACAATTACAGCCTCACATTTTCAAAACAACGATCTACACACTCCATAGCTGTTCTCCCACATGGTATATCTCAACAACTTTAGTCCTTCTCTCTCCTTGACATAACTCTGGGCTAACCAGTGTTTTGACACACTTTAGTCACCCTGGGTATGGTGGCCACAACTTAAATTATAAAAACTCACCCCTGGAGCACACATAATGCCCCAAAAGATAGAAGAAGGACCCAGAGATCCTGCCAGGTTGAAGGTCAGCCACAGAGAGACCGAGTCAGTCGAGGGAGAGAGAGAGAGGCTAAGGACTGTTGCCAAGCACAATTCTCCAGTTACCACAATTCTACCACACCTTAATTTTACTTCTACAAAAGGAGCCAA
This sequence comes from Cherax quadricarinatus, assembly GCF_038502225.1. Classification (NCBI taxonomy): domain Eukaryota; kingdom Metazoa; phylum Arthropoda; class Malacostraca; order Decapoda; family Parastacidae; genus Cherax; species Cherax quadricarinatus. The sequence goes on from NW_027199159.1 coordinate 27,689, forward strand.
GCCTAGTTACCACAATTCTACCACACCTTAATTTTACTTTTACTAACTTGCTCCTCCCATCAAAACAAAAGACTGTTGCCAAGCACAATTCTCCAGTTACCACAATTCTACCACACCTTAATTTTACTTTTACAAAAAGAAATACAACTTTATAAACTACTTATTTAAATTGTGTGTTTATGTGTCTATAGTATAACCTATTATATTGAGAAAAATAGGCTTGACCCAGCTGCCTCTCAGTCATAAGGTTGATCAGTCCTTCTGACATTTAGAGCAAAGTCCCCATCAATTCAATATAATTAGGTATTCCAGAGTAACTGTTACTTATAAATACATGTTGGGTCCTATAGCCCCATAACACCCCCACCTCCAGACGAAGTCTCACAAAAGCTAGCTGTGTCCCTCAGGATACGGCTAGTAAAAAGTATATTGCTTAAGTCTGAAGGCGGTAAACAAGACTACTAGAAATGCTACATATTTCCCAGCACCATAACTACTCTTCACTTTACTGTTATTTACAAGAGATTGCAGAATTTTTTAGAAAAGCATTTTAACCATACCCATATACTCAAGTGTGTAACTATTTACAATTTTAGTGACTTTTAAACAATACACATTACAATGCAAAATTTTGCACACAATGCCCACTGTGAAAGCCCGCACCAACAGGCCTGTGCCTCTGCTACGGTAATCCAGCAAGCAACTGGTACTCCAGGGTGGCATCTTCCTGATCAGGAGACGAGAGTAGAGCCAAACCCAGAGCAGTCAGGTGTACCCCAGGCAGGAAACTTCACAAAACATGTCAAGGTGTCTCTCACTTGGTGGCCGAACCAAACAGTGAGACTTCCAGTCAACACTCACGATCCTTAACATGGTCAGGCACTCAAGCCCATCTTCCGAGGTCCCACTCCACACAGATCCTCCAAACTTATGAAGAGGAGGCTGTCATAGAACATGGAGGGGTCCAAGGGACCACAAAGGCAAATCGTCGGGCCGTTTTGTATATAGAGCACACCAAGACACAACATCACATACCTTCCTGAACGTCTCATGTTACCGAAGGTTGTCAACCACTGCCTCAACTCACATTTACGTACACCCTGACCCTCGTCACACTTTTGGCTCCGACTCGACTCCTTCACAGTCAGATGGCTGGTAGAGAGTACTCAGGCTCGCCGAGAGTTCACCACTGCAAAAACAACAAGGTCAGCACATGACAAACACTATGTACAAAGTACGCACCATGCATCTACATGAAACATCTAGAGAGAGCATCAGCAACCACATTCTCTGAGCCTTTTATATATTTAACTTTCAAATTAAAAGGCTGTAGGAACAAAGCCCATTTTAAGAGTCTGATTTTAGTCACTATACACAGGAACAGGATGAAGAGATCCTGAGACATGTACAAATGCTGAATAGCCAGCCCCAAAATGAAAATTTTCTTTCCTGTGGTAAAATGTTGACATTTAAACTTAGAAGGTTGTTCATTGATAGTAACAGTTCTGCAACCTCTCGCAGTACAACAACAAACACCAAAGACATCTCTTTGCACCCAGGTTGGATACATCAAGTTTACACAAACACCATCACGTTCCATCTCACACACAAATTTTAAGCACACAATGAACACAATTTGCATTACACACATTAAAATGGTACTGGAACACAGGCCATGGAAATCACATCTTCCTGCCCCATGTTTTAGTTTATTTAAAATGTTTGCATCTCTTAGTGCATAAGTATCAATCTTTCTAATCCTGTAAACCTTAGTTGTTAAACGTACTTTGTGGTAGTCAGTGTTTATGCCCAGGGTGCCATCTAATTTGGGAACCATGAAGCATGGGAATGCCCACTGACTCTCACTAAGCACTACAAACTGGTGTTGGAAGAATTTCACTTCTTCCTCCATCTCCAATTTTTCATACAGATTTTTCCCACACAAAAATTGTTGAATTGGCTCAGCTTCCTTAACAATTTCTTCATGGAGTTTCAACTTTTCCCCATTACTGACATCCCAAACTTTTATAAAGTTCCAAGGTGGCTGAGCCAACTCTCCAACATTTTTCTCATTAAACCCAAGCATGCATTTCCCAAAATCTTTTACACACATGTTATTTCTTAAATACGCTTTTGGTATTTCATACAGATTATTGTTTTGCAGCCCTTTACATTCCATTAAAACATTGGTCTCTCTGAATTTTTGACATAACTTCAAACCCTTTAACCGGTTACTGTGTACACTATGCTCATTCTTTTTCTGCTCAGGGGTGTGGGTTTTATATCTAACCCCTGGGAACTTCCCCCACAACATGTTCAGCTCACAGCAACTTGCCATACAGATTTTCACATGAATTGGCTCCAGTATCAGCACTTCCTCTCCAGCCTCCAGAGTATCATGGTCCACATTATGGTCCCACATCATCATCCTGGTCTGGTTGATGGGCACGTTCACTGGTACCATCCACCTCATACGAGCCAAACAGTATCTGAAACTGAGAAAAAGCTCCGAGGGGGGAGCATCACCATCCTCCCCAAGCCAATAGCTCAGAGATTCCAGAGTGCTTCCCCACTCAGCAAATACAAAGAAAGGGATCCTCTCATCCCAGTTGTTAGTATTGTCTATACCATAGGCTTGCATCATTGTCTTGAGGGTTTGATGTAATTTCTCTATTTCCCCTTGAGATGGAGAGTGATACACAGTTGAACACTGAGGCTCTATTTTTAGTCCCTTCAAAACATTTCTAAAAGACTTTGAGGTAAAGTTAGCCCCTTGATCTGTTTGCACTGCTTGAGGAAAACCAACATGAAAAAAGAACTTCATCAAAACCCTTAAGACTACATGAGCAGTTATCTTATGCAGAGGGACTGCTTCCAGGTACCTGGTAGTGGAGCAAATATTTGTGAGTAAATAATCATTTCCCAGTTTGGTCCTTGGGAATGGACCAAGTACATCTACTACCAGCTTGCTGAAGGGTTCACCTGGTGCTGAAATAGACTGAAGGGGAACAGGTTTAATACTTTGACTAGGTTTCCCTATAATTTGAAAGACATGATAGGTCTCAATATACTCTCTGACAGTCTCCCACAGCTGAGACCAGAAGAAATGCCTGGAAACCTTGGACATCACCATCTGGGGACAAAACCCTTGTTCTCCTTCCATCGATACTGCAAACAGAGGTGAATTCTTTATAAGAGTTTCCTCCCTGAAATGAAAACACTTATTTAACTGTAAAATCTCTTCCTCAGCAACAGCGACATTTTCCTGCACAGAAATTAATTGCACCCTAGCAGGTGCAGCCTCTCTCACACTATTTAACTGATCCATTCTCCAATCATGCTCAGCTCTGGCTGGAACATCCTTTTCTTCAGTTGACTGCAGTTCAACATCAGAAAGCAGAGTTACCAAACTTAAGCCCTCACCATCCTCATGAGAAATATCATGAAGACTGTTGGTAGCATGATCATGAGCCATACTTCTCATGGTGGAACCATCAGGGAGAAGGTCTGGCAGGGTTTTCCTAGCCATTTCCTCCCAACATTTGGGACTTGGTTTCCCCCAAACTAGTTGTTCCTCACTGTCTAACAGGCCCATAACATTATTCCCTAATAAGAGGTCGACCCCTTTGAAGGGAATTTCATCTGAGATACCTACAGGGAGATAGCCAACTTGGTATGCAGATTCTACCCATAATTTGTGTACAGGTGTCCTTATGGTTGAACCCGTAATACCCTTCAACAATATATCTACCCCAGTATAGGTATCCTTAGACACTGGTAGCACTCCAGCACGTAGCAAAGAGTAGGTGCTACATCCATCTCTCAAGGACAATATGTTCTCAACTCTGCCTACATCCTTTTGCAAACCAACTGTGGACCTACTAGAAAATATACACATCCTGGGGTCTAGATCCAAAGGTTCCTCCTCACCTTGCCTTGAAGACCTAATGCAGGCAACTGGATGTATCTCTGCAGTTAGAGTCCTCTGGGGTGGTTCCTCCCTTTCCTGATCTCGCCGCCTTGACCAGCAAAACTTTTGTGTGTGTCCAGTTTTGTTACAGTAGTAACAGATAAAACTCTTAAAGGTATTTTTACCATTTGGTGTAGGACTGGTACTGTTTACTCGAGGACCTGAAAAATTATCTGATTGTCTAGGTAAACTTTGAACTCCAGCTGACTTACCTTTTCCTTCTATTTTAGAGGGCACCTCAGCCTTCATTTGTCCCTGAAAATTCTTGTCCCACTTACCTTTATGACCATAAGACTTGGAATAAGGTTTAGAACGAGTGGGGAAATTTTCAGAAGCAGCATGACTGTTTTTACTTACCAATTCCCTGCGAGCCAAGAATCGGTCACCTAGATCCAGTGCTTCTGAAAGATTATCTGGGTTTTTGTCCTCCAAATATTCTCTGAGGTCAACAGGGATTGTATTGTACAATTCCTCATGAACCATCAGATCTACTAATTTGTTATAGTCTTTATTAACTCCTTTAGAACAAACCCATTTCTTAAAAAGGAACAGTTTCTCATTCCCAAACTCAGTTAAGGTCTGCCCATCCTGAAATTTTTGATTCCTGAACTTTTGTCTATATTTCTCAGGTATCATTTGGTATGCAAGCAATACTTCCTCTTTAATCTTATCATAATCAGAAAAATCTTGCCCCTCCAGAGTCTCTACTCTCTGGAATCCTTTACCCACAAGTTGTGTGCGAACTAGGGTAGCCCACTTCTGTTTGGGCCATCCTTGCTCCAAAGCAGTCTTCTCAAAAAAAGAAAAATATCTATCTGGGTCACTCTCTGTAAACTTAGGGACAAAATTTGCAGCTTTAGTTATGTTAAAGTACTGCTCAGGCTCTTGTTCTGAACCTCCTAACCTTTGACGTTCTTCCTCCTTAGCTTTCATTAATTTCATTTCAGCCTCTAGTACAGCTAATTTCAGTCTCATTCTCTCCATTTCCATATCACCTGGAGTAGGTGATCCCTCATGTTCACTGTTAACAGGCATGTTTACTGATGAATTATTACCTTCTTCCCTGAAGCCTAAAAAATCTGAAGACTCATCTTCTGACATAGTTTTTATCTTTAAACACTTGCTTCCCTCTTACAGTATCAGTGGACAAAGTTTTCCCACAGGCACATAAAATAACACAAATTGAATGTAAACTATGCACATAGCACTTACCATAACCACAACAAAAATGTGTTACTCAACCTTTCTCCCACCTTAGGAGAAAAACAACCTGTAAACTAATATATGAAAACAACACTTCCACTGACACCACCTTGGTAAATCTTCTACCAGAAACATGCAACTGTTATTACCCCATACCAGCACATATAGTTCAAAGAATGTTTTGAGTTATTTTAGCAGTCAAATAACTCTCCCGGTCAAGCTCCCATGTTACGTTGGTTTGTCCCTTATTACTTTGATAGTAAGGTTCTCACTACATGTTCTAGTGTGGGGTAGCTTTTACTTAATGGCCTTATTTGTCTAGGGGTAATACTTACATCATGGCTGATCATCCTTGAGTGTCTCTGATACCCTTTCACCAGCCCTCTTCACAGGTTATGTAAACTACTACTATAAAAATATAACTGTATTCTCAATAGATATGTACAGAATATACAATTACAGCCTCACATTTTCAAAACAAGAGCTACACACTCCATAGCTGTTCTCCCAGATGGTGTATCCCAACACTTTTGTCCTTCTCTCTCCTTGACTAACTCTGGGCTAACCAGTGTTTTGACACACTTTAGTCACCCTGGGTATGGTGGCCACAACTTAAATTATAAAAACTCACCCCTGGAGCACACATAATGCCCCAAAAGATAGAAGAAGGACCCAGAGATCCTGCCAGGTTGAAGGTCAGCCACAGAGAGAGAGAGTCGAGGGAGAGAGAGAGAGGGAGCCAAGAGTTACCACAATTCTACCACACCTTAATTTTACTTCTACAAAAGGAGCCAAGCCTAGCTAAGCTCCTCCCACCAAAACAAAAGACTGTTGCCAAGCACAATTCTCCAGTTACCACAATTCTACCACACCTTAATTTTACTTTTACAAAAAGAAATACAACTTTATAAACTACTTATTTAAATTGTGTGTTTATGTGTCTATAGTATAACCTATTATATTGAGAAAAATAGGCTTGACCCAGCTGCCTCTCAGTCATAAGGTTGATCAGTCCTTCTGACATTTAGAGCAAAGTCCCCATCAATTCAATATAATTAGGTATTCCAGAGTAACTGTTACTTATAAATACATGTTGGGTCCTATAGCCCCATAACAACATGGTGGGGTTAAATTCTAGGAGCCAGTTTGCTGGACCAGGTTTGCATCTTGTCCCAATTCCCATGTAGTCCTACTTGATCCTCATCAGATTGAGTTCTTCGCATTAGCTTCACATCATGTCCGTCATGTTATTCACATATACCTGAAACAGCACCTGCACTAGGACTGACCCTTGTAGAATCCCCCTTCTTACAGGCGCCCACTCTGACACGTGTGTGTTGTGGGAGGGCCCTTTCATGTGTAATATTCCCTGTTTGAACTGTACAAGGTAAATATGAGGTCCAGCCTTGCTGGTTCATCCTCTCCTCACTCGCTGGTTGTGTCCAAACATGTTGGTGCATGAGGTTTTCCAATACTGTTTCCAACCCCTTAGCCCTCTGGTCCCCCCATGTGGCTCCTGGTTTTCCCATTTAGTCTCCTTGTGGTTGAAATCCCCCATGAAGTGTAACTTTGCCCTGGCTACCTCGGTCAGTATGTCCACCATCTTTGTTACTGTCATTGATATGCTTGTCTTCGTCTCCTGCTTGTCAGTGCCCGGTTGTACATCACTCATTTTTGGACCCCTGCTCTGAAGTGTTCCTACAATGTATTTATCTGCTTCCCCTCTGCCTTGACCTCCCATCTCCTCGAAAATCCATTTTTTTCCATGAGCATTGCAACTCCTACCCCTCTGTTCCGTCTTTCCTCAGGATCTGCAATCCATTCGAGAAGATTGCGTCTATCACCCCCATGAGCTTTGTCTCGTGAGTACTATGTCCGGAGATGATTCAGTGATTCGTTCTTGCCACTCTCCACTCATTGGGTATTCCATATGCGTTGGTGTACCATATTTTCAGCTACCTTTCCAGTACTGTATTCTGTGGGGTTGGATGGGCTTGTGCTGGCTGAGGGTGCGGAAGGCAGGGCTGGGTACTGTGTGAGATTTCTGTGATGGCGGTATTATTGCTGTGGGGAGGGGACTGTGAGTGTGGCTTGTTTCTAGTTATTGTTTCACTGGTATGAGGTGGAAGAGGTTGAGGGGTTTCTCTGGGTGATTCTGTGGGTGGTTGTGTTTATTGTTTTCCACAATGCTTCACTCACCTGTCTGTCAATGCCTGACCTGTCTTCCCT
>NW_027199160.1:0-32500 GCF_038502225.1 Cherax quadricarinatus
AGAGTGTGTGTGTGTGTGTGTGTGTGTATGTGTGTGTGTGTGTGTGTGTGTGTGTGTGTGTGTGTGTGTGTGTGTGTGTTTGCTTGCTGTGTGTGCTTGCTGTGTGTGTGTGCTGTGTGTGTGTGCTGTGTGTGTGCTGTGTGTGTGCTGTGTGTGCTGTGTGTGTGTGTGTGTGTGTGTGTGTGTGTGTGTGTGTGTGTGTGTGTGTGTGTGTGTGTGTGTGTTTGCTTGCTGTGTGTGCTTGCTGTGTGTGTGCTGTGTGTGTGTGCTGTGTGTGTGCTGTGTGTGTGTGTGTGTGTGTGTGTGTGTTTGCTTGCTGTGTGTGCTTGCTGTGTGTGTGCTGTGTGTGTGTGCTGTGTGTGTGCTGTGTGTGTGCTGTGTGCTGTGTGTGTGTGTGTGTGTGTGCTGTGTGTGTGTGTGTGTGTGTGTGTGTGCGCGCGCGCGCGTGTGTGTGTTTGCTGTGTGTGTGTGCTGCGTGTGCTTGCTGTGTGTGTGTGCTGCGTGTGCTTGCTGTGTGTGCTGCGTGTGCTTGCTGTGTGTGTGCTGCGTGTGCTTGCTGTGTGTGCGCTGTGTGTGTGTGTGTGTGTGTGTGTGCGCGCGCGCGCGCCCCCCTCTCTCTGTCCCGGCCCCCCTCTGTCCCTGCCTCTGTCCCTGCCTCTGTCCCTGCCTCTGTCCCTGCCTCTGTCCCTGTGTCCCTGCCTGTCCCTGTCCCTGCCTCTGTTCCTGTCTGTCCCTGTACCTGCTTCTGTCCCTGCCTCTGTCCCTGCCTCTGCCTGTCCCTGTCCCTGCCTCTGCCTGTCCCTGTCTCTGTCCCTGCCTCTGTCCCTGTCCCTACCTCTGTCCCTGCCTCTGTCCCTGTCCCTACCTCTGTCTCAGTCTCTGCCCCTGCCTTCGTCCATGTCTCTGTCCCTACCTTTGTCCCTGCCTCTGTCCCTGTCTGTCCCTGTCCCTGCCTCTGTCCCTGCCTGTCCCTGTCCCTACCTCTGTCCCTGCCTCTGTCCCTGTCCCTGCCTCTGTCCCTGTCCCTGCCTCTGTCCCTGTCCCTGCCTCTGTCCCTGTCCCTGCCTCTGTCCCTGCCTCTGTCCCTGCCCCTGTCCCTGTCTGTCCCTGTGTCCCTGCCTGTCCCTGTCCCTGCCTCTGTTCCTGTCTGTCCCTGTACCTGCCTCTGTCCCTGCCTCTGCCTCTGTCCCTGCCTCTGCCTGTCCCTGTCCCTGCCTCTGTCCCTGTCCCTACCTCTGTCCCTGCCTCTTTCCCTGTCCCTATCTCTGTCCCAGTCTCTGTCCCTGCCTCCGTCCATGTCTCTGTCCCTACCTTTGTCCCTGCCTCTGTCCCTGTCTGTCCCTGTCCCTGCCTCTGTCCCTGCCTGTCCCTGTCCCTACCTCTGTCCCTGTCCCTGTCCCTGACTCTGTTCCTGTCCCTTCCTTTGTCCCTGCCTCTGTCCCTGCCTGTCCCTGGGCACCAAGCCTCACACATTATGGGCACCAAGCCTCACACATTATGGGCACAAAGCCACAAGCATTATGGGCACCAAGCCACAAGCATTATGGGCACCAAGGCACACACATTATGGGCACCAAGCCACACACATTATGGGCACCAAGCCACACACATTATGGACACCAAGCCTCACACATTATGGACACCAAGCCACACACATTATGGGCACCAAGCCTCACACATTATGGGCACCAAGCCACACACATTATGGGCACCAAGCCACACACATTATGGGCACCAAGCCTCACACGTTATGGGCACCAAGCCTCACACGTTATGGGCACCAAGCCTCACACGTTATGGGCACCAAGCCACACACATTATGAGTACCAAGCCACACACATTATGGGCACCAAGCCTCACACATTATGAGTACCAAGCCTCACACATTATGGGCACCAAGCCTCACACGTTATGGGCACCAAGCCACACACATTATGGGCACCAAGCCTCACACATTATGAGTACCAAGCCTCACACATTATGGGCACCAAGCCTCACACGTTATGGGCACCAAGCCACACACATTATGGGCACAAAGCCTCACACATTATGAGTACCAAGCCTCACACATTATGGGCACCAAGCCTCACACGTTATGGGCACCAAGCCACACACATTATGGGCACCAAGCCTCACACATTATGGGCACCAAGCCACACACATTATGAGTACCAAGCCTCACACATTATGGGCACCAAGCCACACACATTATGGGCACCAAGCCTCACACATTATGAGTACCAATCCTCACACATTATGGGCACCAAGCCTCACACGTTATGGGCACCAAGCCTCACACATTATGAGTACCAAGCCACACACATTATGGGCACCAAGCCTCACACATTATGAGTACCAAGCCTCACACAATATGGGCACCAAGCCTCACACGTTATGGGCACCAAGCCACACACATTATGGGCACCAAGCCACACACATTATGGACACCAAGCCTCACACATTATGGGCACGAAGCCTCACACATTATGGACACCAAGCCACACACATTATGGGCACCAAGCCTCACACATTATGGGCACCAAGCCTCACAGATTATGGGCACCAAGCCACACACATTATGAGTACCAAGCCTCACACATTATGGGCACCAAGCCACACACATTATGGGCACCAAGGCACACACATTATGGGCACCAAGCCACACACATTATGGGCACCAAGCCTCACACATTATGAGTACCAAGCCTCACACATTATGGGCACCAAGCCACACACATTATGGGCACCAAGCCACACACATTATGGGCACCAAGCCACACACATTATGGGCACCATGCCACACACATTATGTGCACCAAGCCTCACACATTCACAAACTCGTTCATCCATCAAACTTAAGCTTCACCTGAGTACATGTGACTGATGTATAATAATTACGGACCTGCCATCATAACACTTCCCTTTCAATATATTCAGTCACCTTTTAATACATTTTTTTATAATATTGGTTATAATATCTGAAAGGTAAATAATTCACTTCTGTATTCATAAATCTTCTTTGATATACACACAAAGTACCAGCAATTAATTTTGTCAACCAGTCACCACTATTTTCATTCGTGAAAATAGTCTTCACTTCTCTGTTTACTAAGTCTGAGTTGCCAGAAGTCACTTCTGCCCAGCAGAGAGTATAAAAACTTTTTTCTTCGCGACTGTCCGTATTAATACGGGAAATTATCCTCTCACGGTATTGGAAACTGTCTAACTACAACACTACCCTTTAAAGAGGGTTATCACAGTACTTTCCTACCTTCCATGGACCTCTAATAACACCATAGGTGACCTAAATAGATCAATAACTTTCCCCATGCATTCGCAACTAACATATTATAAAAACTCAGTCTATTAGTGTGGTCCCCTCAAGGGAGGTTCCTTGATGCTGGTGAGGGGCTCTTGATCTAGGGAATTGGATCTGTGCTCCGGTTTCCTGAACTGAGTCTGAATACCTTCCAACCCCCCCACATCTGCTGTATAATCCTACGGGTTTAGCGCTCCCTCATGATTATAATAATTATAATAATATTAGTGTAGTTGTTTATATTATACTGACTTGGAAAGACATAATCAGACAGTTTAAAGTGTGAGTCTGCTACTACGCATGTGAAAGGAAAGCACAGTGTAACCAACACTTTCCCCGTTCGATCCTTTCTTATACACCGAAAGATGACCATCTTGACTTACAAAAACCTTACCTTAACGGGTGAAGTTCCACCACTCTCTTCCAGTATTCCAGGGACATGCAGGGCCCTACTGCTTCTCCTGCAGCGTTCAGACTTCTAGTCGACTACTTAGCTACTCTCGTTGCCGTCTCTGCTTGCTACCAGAGAACACTGCTACGCTAACCTGTGGCTTCAGCATACAAATGCACAGCTTCCACTTAACTATTTGCTGCACCACTATCCACACTGGGACACGTCTGTGTTGTTGTTGGGGTTTATAGGGCCACTGACAGCATACACCGTATCGAGCCCGACACCTCTGTGGTTGCAACTGGTTCTCTGTGGAAGCTCCACTTCTATCAACACGACTTGTCTTCTAGGAAATCACTATTACTGCCTAACTACGTTCACTAACAGCTCTTCACTGCTGACAGACTGATCCACTCACACGCATTCATTCACCCTTCATCACCTACATGACTTCAAATTATCCCAATGGTTATTTTCAATTAAGGTTGTGTTATAACACAAGTTTAATGTGTCTCAGGGTAAAATAACGCCATTATACACTTTTTTCATCCAAACATCTGATTGGTAGGTCCAGTGGCAGTCTCTCTCATTTGGTGTCTTTCTCCGTTTTCTATTCATCTCAGCACAAGGACATTTCGCTCTCACCTATTTTCTTTCATTATTACTGCTATGCATCGCTCACAGAACAGCGCAATAAGTTACTCACTGTAGCCGCTATATAGCTCTCCACAGATAAAGGAAGTGTAAAAAATTATATTCTGAAGAATAAATATAAAATATGAAAAATATTTTCGTCATGATCACTGTACGGAGCTTACATATGTGCTGAGATGAATAGAAAACGGAGAATGGCACCCATATATATAATGTACAAACACTGTCTACGTCCACAGCAGGACTCGAACCTGCTAACTTAGTATCAGAGTCCACAGTACTTTACCACGGAGCTAGACCCAAGATAAGTATGGGCGGTTAACCGAAGCTAAGCGATGTTTCCCCCATACCCCGGGCACCAAGCTCGTATTGAAACTTATTTCATCGAATTCTGTCACATATTCTTGGGTCTTGCTCAGTGGCAAAGTACTGTGGACTCTGATACAGAGTTAGCAGGTTCGAGTCCTGCTGTAACGTAGAGACAATGTTCGTAAATAATTTCGCCTGTTTGCGAATTGTTAAGCATATATATATATATATATAATGTATAATCGTTTATCAAACTGCGGCAGGCCGAGACTCGACCCTAAGAACGTTGTACCGCCTCAGGAGACAACCCATTCGCCTCACCTTTACCGCTCAGCCACCGATCCTTCAAAGATCACGCATGCAGCAGAGCGACACGTTTTTCTCGTGATCCAGGACACTTGTGGCAGTGGTATCTCAAGGATTAATTTCAGCCTCCTCTTGTTTGAATACCCGCCTCAACAGTCTATATAGCAGTGAAATCACGAAACACGTGATTTTAATTTATATACATGTCGTGCCGAATTGGTAAAACTTGTGATTTCGGCTTAAATAGCAATGCTGTTCTTACCGAATAAGACAAGCAAAAATTTGTGTATGCAATGATTTCGCAAAAATAATTCTGAACCTAACGAAAAAAAATGTATTTCATTGTGTTTATTATTAAATTATTGTAAACTTGTCTAAAATATATTTAGTTGGATTAGGCTAAATTAAATTGCGCTTGTTATGATAAGGTTAGGTAAGTTTCCTAAGGTTCTTTTGGCATAAAATTATTATTTTTTACACCTTGCAGACCATTACATAAACAAAATGTGCAGCTAAACACAAAATACAAGGAAATTTATATAGCGATTTTTTTAGCCCAACATATATACCACTTTTTTGTCCAAATGAAACAGGAAGGGGGGAAGTAGGTATACACACTGTTTATTGTACCACAACTGACCTCAGGGAACATTTGCATGTACCAGATGCACTATTCCACAAAGGCTATATAATGACATGTTTTGTACACACCACTCCACCAAAGACTGATCCTCACACCACTCCACCAAAGACTGATCCTCACACCACTCCACCAAAGACTGATCCTCACACCACTCCACCAAAGACTGATCCTCACACCACTCCACCAAAGACTGATCCTCACACCACTCCACCAAAAACTGATCCTCACACCACTCCACCAAAGACTGATCCTCACACCACTCCACCAAAAACTGATCCTCACACCACTCCACCAAAGACTGATCCTCACACCACTCCACCAAAGACTGATCCTCACACCACTCCACCAAAAACTGATCCTCACACCACTCCACCAAAGACTGATCCTCACACCACTCCACCAAAGGCTGATCCTCACACCACCAAAGACTGGAGGCTGCAGAGGATTATTCACCTCCTGAGGATGGGAAAGTTACCTGATCACAAGGGAGGAGCAGCTTCAGAACCTTGAATCAAGAGCCTTCACCAGCTCCCTGTTGATCCACAATGACGATACATAATGTAATGTATATCGTGTGTGGCAATGAGTATCAAATAAGGAAACTTGCACGAGATGTAAATGAGTAAGGATGTTAAGTAACAGGACAAGTGCAACTAATGTAACATTTTATTGTGGCAACGTTTCGCTCTCCAGGAGCTTTATCAAGCCGTTTCAAACAATACATGGACACAGAGGGTATATGTAGACTTAGTGAGGTGTAATACTAGTAGTAATAGTAGTAACATAAGTAGTAGCTGTAGTAATAATATGGAAGAACAGTCAACTTGCACACTGTATTACTACTACAACTAATATTACTGTTACTACCACTAGTGTTACACCTCACTAAACCTATATATACCCTCTGTGTCCATGTATTGTTTATAATGGCATAACAAAGCTCCTGGAGAGCGAAACGTTGCCACAATAAAATGTCACATTGGTGCACCTGTGTCCTTTTACTTAACATATTGTCAGTAATTTTACCAACATTAATACAGTAAGGAAGGTTGCTGCCACGTCGCCCAAAATATCTGTTAGAGAAATTAATTAAATACATTAGTGAAGCTATTTTGGTGCTTCGTTCAGATAGTTCCGCAAGTCTGTTGGCTTTTCTTGACAATGTATCACTCCCTTAAATAAATAACAAAAAGGCACAATACCGTGACTGGAACGATACACAAATAACCAGCACATAAAAGAGAGAAGCTTACGACGACGTTTCGGTCCGACTTGGACCATTGACAAAGTCACACTAACAGAGGTGGAGCAGGACGGCTATATATAGGCAGTAGTAGTAGTAGTAGTAATAGTAGTAGTACAAGAATTGTACCGATAGTAGTACCCGGGTAGACGTTTCGCCATCCAGCCAGCCAGATGGCGAAACGTCCACAACAAAGACAACCAGACGCCGCACATGTGTCCTATTGAGCTAAAAGTCTTCCCTACTTCCAACTAGTCGTCACTGGACACACAGCTCCATCGACGAACGATCTCGCCTCTCTAATTACCCCGTGTTGAGTGTGACTATCCTCAGAGTGGTGGTTACTAAACCTTCGTCTTCACCTTCAGGATTGGTGCGTCGGTGGTTGCCTACCCAAGGGCAGGAAGCCTCCCTCTGCACTCCTGTTGCTATCTGTAGCCTCCACGCTCCAGACTGTACGTGTAGTCTACACGCTATACAGCCAGTGTTGCCTCTCCTCGCCGTTGTCTGAAGTCTCCACGCCTCAGCCTGTATGTGAAGTCTGCTCGCCATTCAGCTAGTGTTGGCTCTCCTCATCGCTCACAGCCAGAGTTGCTCTCTTCACCGAGTGGTGGTTACTGGACCTTCGTCTTCACCATCAGGATTGGTGCGTCGGTGGCTGCCTACCCAAGGGCAGGAAGCCTCCCTCTGCACTCCTGTTGCTGTCTGAAGTCTCCACGCCTCAGCCTGTATGTGAAGTCTGCACGCCATACAGCTAGTGTTGGCTCTCCTCATCGCTCACAGCCAGAGTTGCTCTCTTCACCGAGTGGTGGTTACTGGACCTTCGTCTTCACCATCAGGATTGGTGCGTCGGTGGCTGCCTACCCAAGGGCAGGAAGCCTCCCTCTGCACTCCTGTTGCTGTCTGAAGTCTCCACGCCTCAGCCTGTACGTGTGGTCTGCACGCCTTACAGCCAGTTCAGGGCATACAGTGCTCCATCAAGCTACAGCTCACCTCCTCAGTGTCCTGTGCCTCCAGAGACGGACTCCACAAGAAACTTTAAAGTTATAACCAGGCAAGTACGTGTGTCTACTTCACACGTACTTGCCTAGCCAATTTTTCTCACAGGATTGGCCCCCACATCTAATTTACGATGCCTGCAATGCCTTCCACCTCCTTTCCCCTTACCACTCCTCTACTGCCAACACCTGCCTCTACTCTGTCTACTCCTGCTTCTAAGGCCTACCCTGCCCCCACCTCTTCCAAGCCCAATTCTTTCTCGCTTAACCTCAAATACTCTAAATCTGATCATGCCACTATCTGTCCTGGAAATTTACTGTACCAGATCACTGGCGCTCCTCAGTATAAAGTCTTTAAAACCAACTCTGGATTCAAACTACTTCTTGACAGACATTCTTACGAAACGTACACCTCAACCGAGACCAGACAAAAACTTCTCAATGCAGGCTTCACTATTATTTGGACTCCTGAGCACCGCGCCAAATGCACAGTGATCGCAAAACACGTAGACTATTCTCTCCTGACTGCCTATGACACAGACAAAGAAGACTTAATCAAAGACATTAGTACTAAGAACAAAGTCTCTGTTGACGATATTTATAGACCTGAAAACTCTACCATCCTCAAAATACGCTGTTCAACTCCTTCTGACGCCTCTACACTCTTCAATCAAGGAATCCTTGCCAAGACCATCCGCATTCCTCCAAACACCCTCTTCACTCCAAACTTTCACCCCATCACACAATGTCTGAAATGCTACAAATTCGGCCACGACAAAATCTCATGCACTTCCACACAAACCTGCTCCAGATGTTCAGCAACTGGCCACTTCTGGAACACTTGCAACCTCCCCCTTAAATGTTCTAACTGCGGTGGGTCACACACTGCAGTTGCAAATTCCTGCCCTACTAGAAAAGACATTCTCTCCACCCTCAGAGAAAGCCAACCTCCCTCCCTCCCCAACCCCTTCCCTGCACCTCCCCCTCCTACAATACCTTCCACCCCTACCCCCAATGCCTGGGTTACCCCACGCACTTGGTCTACCCCTCCTACTCTACACACTTCAAACACCAACACACAGACTACAATCACCTCTCCTTCTACACCTACACCCACACTAGACTACAAAACTAACTGCCAACTCGCCACTGCTGCCCACTCTGCGATGGTAATCTCTCAAGCCTACCAATCAGACTACTCACATGTCCTTAACCTAATCTTGTCCGCTAACAATCTTCCCTCTTTAATTATCCCTCCTTCCTGCTTCTCTTCTAAGCCCCCTACAACCTCTACCTCCTCCCTCTCTCCCACCCCCCCCACTTCCTACACCCACCAGCTCTCCTCCCCGCCTACCCCTCTTCACTACTTCCACCCCTCCCACCAACACCCCTACTGCTGCTGCTACGACCACCCCTCCCCCGACCTCCTTACCCACTTCCTCATCCCCAACCAAAGCTTCCGCTTCCTTACCCAGTACCATAGCTTCCACTTCCTCATCCCCTACCAAAGCTTCCACTTCCTCTGCATCTACCTTCGCCCACTCCTCCACCACAACCAAAACTTCATCCAGGTCCAACTCCACCTCCTCCAGACAAAATCCACTCAAACCTAAACCTGCCCCAACTTCTGACAGACATACAAAAGAACATAAAAACAGATCCATCTCTTCCTCCCCCTCCAGGAAACGGGTCCGTAACACCTACAAACTCGCATCCACTGATGGCACCACTATCACGGGTTTTAATCCAAACTCCTCCGACATTAACTTTGCTATGACGAAACCATTAAATCATGTTTAAAGTGATTCAGTTCAACGTACGTTCTTACTTTACTATTAGACACCTACTGGCCGAGCTCCTTGAAGCAGAGAGACCAGATATTGTTTTGCTAAACAGTACCTGCCTCAAAGCCCCTCAACGTATCCGCCATTATGGTTATACTGCACTACAGTCCCCCTATGATCCCCACGATGGGGTTGCCATCCTTGTCAAATCCAACATAAAACACGAATCTCTCCCAATCCCTTTTATTCACCAACACTGTCTTGCAGTCAGAATACACACCCACCTTGGCCCCTTTATCTTTTTCACCACCTATGCTCGCCCAAACACTATTCTCAACATACACGACCTTTCCTTAGTCTTCAACTACACCAACACACCAACATACCTACTAGCTGACATGAATGCCAAACACACCGCCTTTCATCACACCAGTAACAACCAACTTGGTCACCAATTACTCAACTTCACTAACCATAAACACCTAATTCATCTCGGCCCAGACTTCAATACCTTCTTCAATCACACGGGCCAAGGCAAACCAGACATCATTCTGGCAAACCGAGCCAGTTCTCTATTTCAACACTACATCTCACCTGGCCCTATTACAGGCTCTGATCACATCCCAGTCATCTTGCACATCTCCTCCAACCCTATCCTCATTCCAACCACACCTTCCTTCTCCTACAAGAACGCTGACTGGGATGCTTTCAAACAACACATAGACAATATTAACCTCACCTATGACTATAACAACAAACCTATCTCTGACATCGATACTCAACTTGATCTCATCCAGGACACCATTACACAAGCAGCCAACAACGCAATACCAAAGAAAACTCACACCACTCGTTATTCCTTCAAACCGTCACTCAGAACAAGAAGACTAATTATCTGCTACCACAACCGCTTCCTCTACAACACACACAGATTTAATCAAGTTCGATTAGATCTCACTTACCTTAGAAACAACATTCTACACAGTCTAGACCAAGACCACAACAATCACTGGTCACAACTCATACAACAAGCTGACAAACAGCGTATTAAAAACACTAAAGCCTTCTGGAACTTTATCAAAAAAATAAGAGGCACTACTCCCACCAACAAATTCAAACACATCACCCACAACAACACACACATCTCAGACCCGCAGGCTGCTACCAACATCTTCAAACACATCTGGGAGAACATCTTCCACCCTCACCGACCTCACCCTAACGTTATTCAACACATTCAGAACATAGAACATTGGAACACTGCACACACACAAGATACAACACCAGATAGCCACATTCATCTAGACTCTCTTACCTCCTCCCAAGAACTCGACACTCCTTTCACCAACACAGACATTAAAACTCTCCTCAGACACCTTCCTCCCAAGGCTCCTGGCGCCTCTGGCCTAAACCATATTATCCTAAAACACCTTCCTGACTCTATCATTACTGCCTACACAAACCTCCTCAATGCCTCCCTTGCCTCTGGATACTTCCCTTCCCTCTTCAAAGCTGCTACTGCTATCCTCCTTCCTAAACCCAAAAAAGACCACTCTGATCCTAGAAACTATCGCCCTATCAGCCTCCTCGAAACTTTAGGTAAACTCTTTGAAAAACTCATCAACCATCGCCTTCGCAGATACCTGGAACACAACTC
Source organism: Cherax quadricarinatus (assembly GCF_038502225.1). Taxonomy (NCBI): domain Eukaryota; kingdom Metazoa; phylum Arthropoda; class Malacostraca; order Decapoda; family Parastacidae; genus Cherax; species Cherax quadricarinatus. The sequence goes on from NW_027199160.1 coordinate 11,305, forward strand.
TCTACTTTCTGATGGTCAGTTTGGCTTCAGAACACACAGATCCACACAAGATGCCATTAACATCATTCTCAACTACATCCACATAAACACAGAACAAAGAAACAGGACAGCCCTGGTTGCAAAAGACGTTGAAAAAGCTTTTGACACTGTCTGGCACCAAGGGCTCAAGTACAAACTCTGCACTAACTTTAACCTGCCTCTCACTACTCGTAAACTCCTCTGCAACTTCCTAGACGGCCGTACCATGAGAATCAAATTCCAAGGCTGTTACTCTGACTACTTCACACTAAATGCTGGAGTACCCCAGGGATCTGTCCTCTCCCCTACCCTCTACATTTTATACACTAACGACATTCCAACACCTGTATACCAAAACTCCATCACACTAGCCTATGCAGACGACATTACACAACTTATCACTCATGCCAATATAGATACACTCACACACAAAACACAAAATGAGGTCGACAGGATAGCCATCTGGGAACAAAAATGGAGGATCAAAACCAATGCAGCTAAATCCAGCATTACATATTTTAACTACAGAAAACGTGATCCTCCATTACCTGTCGAGCTCAGAACAGCTGACACCCGCACTTACATCCCCATGACACAATCTGTCACTGTCCTTGGCGTTAATCTTGACTACCTTCTACGCTTACACGGACACATTCACTCAAGGCATGCAATAGCTAGTAAGGCCCTTGCGGGCCTCTACAAGCTGAAACATGCCTCTCAACGCACCAAACTACACCTCTACAAATCCCTTATACGTCCTCTGATAACTTACTCTCCTCTAGCCCTCTCTCTTGCAGCAAAAACAAACTTACTTAAACTGCAGCGTGTCCAGAACAAGGCGCTGCGCTGGGTGCTTGATGTCAGATGGGAGGACTTCGCCACATGCGAGTCTCTACATGCCCAGTTAGACATCCCTGCGCTGAATCTGTACTGGAAGACGCTCAGTGACAGACAGATTGACAAACTTGAGACACGACATGACTACTGGACCTCTCTCCTTGACGAAGACATTCGCAGACCCACAAACCAACACAACCTTTTCTACTCCTTGCATGATCCTGCTCCTAACCCTATTTACAAATAACCTTGGATTCTCCGAGAGGTACCTTCTATGACAGGTACCATTCTCTGATCCACGTTCGCCTTACCCTTTGGGTTAAGACATGGCTCAGTTCTACACTCCTCTCTAGCTCTAAACGTCGCATGTCCCTTCCTTCCCGCTCACCCCACCGGAGTCCCAACAGAAGAGCCTGAATTTCTCTTCTCAATATCTGTCCCACGATCGCCTCGCTGCTGGGTTAAGCCCTGGCTCTATTTCTACGACTAAGAACACTCCTCTCCAGCACTATTCTTCGTCTGTCCCGTCTTCCCCGCTCATCCCATTTGGGATCTTACCTGAACTTTCGTTCGTTCGTTAGTAGGTTATCTCAATAATGCACGTTCATGGAATCACACTTATTTAGTTCTTTGATTTCGAACATTAGCCGCTAGAGATCAGACATAGAGACAGATGTAAACCACAGCACCGTATCACCCTTTACAGACGATACTAGGATCTGCATGAGAGTGTCATCCATTGATGACATGGAAAAGCTTCAAGAAGATATAAACCAAGTTTTCCAATGGGCAACAGAGAACAATATGATGTTCAATGAAGGCAAATTCCAACTACTCCGTTATGGAAAACTGGAGGAAATAATAACTAGGACTGAGTATACTACAAACTCTAATCACAAAATAGAGCGGAAAAGTAATGTGAGAGACCTGGGTGTGGTAAAGTCCGAAGATCTCACCTTCAAGGACCACAACAATGCCACTATCACATCTGCGAGGAAACTGATAGGATGGATAATGAGAACATTCAAGACAAGAGATGCTAAGCCAATGATGATCCTTTTGAAATCACTTATTCTCTCTAGGCTGGAATACTGCTGTACATTAACATCCCCATTCAAGGCAGGTGAAACTGCAGATCTAGAGAATGTACAGAGAACCTCTACTGCACGTATAAGTTCCATCAAACACCTTAACTACTGGGAACGCCTGGAAGCACTTGATTTGTACTCACTGGAGCGCAGGCGAGAGATACATATCACTAATCTACACCTGGAAGATTCTGGAGGAACTGGTCCCTAACCTGTACACAGAAATCACTCCCTACAAAAGCAAAAGACTTGACAGGCGATGTAACATACTCACAATGAAAAGTAGGGGTGCCACTGGTTCACTAAGAGAAAACACTAAGACTGTTCAACAGCCTCCCACCAGCCATAAGGGGAATTACTAATAGACCCTTGGTTGTCTTCAAGAGGGAGCTGGACAGATACCTAAAGCCAATGCCAGATCAGCCGTACTTTAGACTACGTGCGGCCACCCTCAACAGCCTCGTTCATAAGGTCCTGATCCACCAGGAGGCCTGGTCATGGACCGGGCCGCGGGAGTGTTGATCCCCGGAATACCCTCCAGGTAGACTCCAGGTAGCTAGGCAACTACTGACCACCATAAAGAATTTCGTAAAGTCGAGAAACTGACATTGATGGTAATGAAGTGGGTTGTTTGGTTACAACGACCTGTGTGCACTCACATTAAAAGAATGGAGATAGACTAATGATAGGGAAGCGGAAGGTTTCTGTCAGATGACTAAAATCTTCAGCAGCGGGTCTTCATATAACTAAGACACGTCAGGAATCACTTGTCCCGTTTCTTGACGAATTTTACCTAACCTAACCTAATGCCATGGCAGGAGTTGACCCAAAACACTGGTAGGATTTCCAGTACACAAGATTTAGCTGATAACAGGGAGCATGACACTTGCCATGTTACAATAATCCCGAGGATAAAAATCCCTCGGTTTAAATCCTTGTTATTAAGTGAATTAGTGCCCAGTGGTAACAGAATTACACTGGACCACAGAAATTAGACCCCTTCCAGTTTTGGATGATGTTTGGTGGACATTGAGCAATGTCTGCTGCAAGTTAGTGATTGAAGGGCCCTCAAATTACATTTGTGATTTAAGAAATCCTAAATTCTCAGATAAAACACTCACAGAGATCTGCAAATCTGAAAAAAAAGAGCTAGCTCTGGCAACGCCCCATTGCCACCAACAAAGTTATTATTCCTTGATTATTGACTCGCCTATTGATTGCCTCACCTCTTGATTGCCTCGCCAATCGACCGACTCGCCTATCGACCGACTCGCCTATCGACCGACTCGCCTATCGACCGACTCGCCTCCTTATCATCGGGATACAATTCAAAGTGACGGAACACTGTGCAAAGTAAATTAAAATTCACAGCAAATCATTAATTAAATTTTATCACCAGTGTATGGCAAGAAAATAATGGTCAGCCAGGATCAAGCAGGCTCTTGGGTTACCCTTATGAAAATAATGGAAAAACAAACCTATAGTCGAAAGAGAAATGTTAAATAAATTTGAGAAAACACCTTTAATTAATCTAACATGAATGAAAAAATTAAAATAAACTTACTAAGCAAAATAAAGCGTTAACAAATGTTAATCACCAACCAGTCTGTGGGGACGCCACTGACGACGCAGGTATAGCGTCCACGATGTCACAGACAGGACAGTTGACGAGGCAGTGTAGGCTAGAAAGTAGTAGAGAGAAAACTAGGTCGTTCAGACGGTGCCTGGTCAAGGTAGTTCACCAGCCGACGGCTCTGTGAAGCCTCCGTAAAGATCAACCCAGAGCAATGTAGTCTATACAGTATTTGTCAAAGGCGAATCTCGTCTTAACATCCATTTTGTTCAAAATAAAATCGAGTTTCCATCCTACTCTTTTTATGGAAGACAAAGCCATGAACCGAACACTCGGAAGAAAAACAAATAATGGAACGAGGGGATATCGAACCCATGGCGAGCCAATCTTAAAACTCCAGGCCAGTGTGTGACCACAAATGCAAGTTTCTGTAGAAAATAATACAATAATTTAACACCAAAGAGTAATGGGAAAACACGCTACCTCTCAATGTAACAGCCGTGATTCTCATCCACGTTAAACACTAGATTCTCATCCACGTTAAACACTAGATTCTCATCCACGTTAAACACTAGATTCTCATTCACGTTAAACACTAGATTCTCATCCGCGTTAAACACTAGATTCTCATTCACGTTAAACACTAGGTTCTCATCCACGTTAAACACTAGATTCTCATTCATGTTAAACACTAGGTTCTCATCCACGTTAAACACTAGATTCTCATCCGCGTTAAACACTAGGTTCTCATCCGCGTTAAACACTAGATTCTCATTCACGTTAAACACTAGGTTCTCATCCACGTTAAACACTAGGTTCTCATCCACGTTAAACACTAGGTTCTCATCCACGTTAAACACTAGGTTCTCATCCGCGTTAAACACTAGATTCTCATCCGCGTTAAACACTAGATTCTCATCCACGTTAAATACTAGATTCTCATTCACGTTAAACACTAGGTTCTCATCGGCGTTAAACACTAGATTCTCATCCGCGTTAAACACTAGGTTCTCATCCGCGTTAAACACTAGATTCTCATTCACGTTAAACACTAGGTTCTCATCCGCGTTAAACACTAGATTCTCATCCGCGTTAAACACTAGATTCTCATCCGCGTTAAACACTAGATTCTCATCCGCGTTAAACACGCGATTCTCATCCGCGTTAAACACGCGAATCTCATCCGCGTTAAACACGCGAATCTCATCCGCGTTAAACACGCGATTCTCATCCGCGTTAAACACGCGATTCTCATCCGCGTTAAACACGCGATTCTCATCCGCGTTAAACACGCGATTCTCATCCGCGTTAAGCACGCGATTATCATCCGCGTTAAGCACGCGATTCTCATCCGCGTTAAGCACGCGATTTTATCTGCGTTAAACACGCGATTCTCATCCGCGTTAAACACGCGATTCTCATCCGCGTTAAACACGCGATTCTCATCCGCGTTAAACACGCGATTCTCATCCGCGTTAAACACGCGATTCTCATCCGCGTTAAACACGCGATTCTCATCCGCGTTAAACACGCGATTCTCATCCGCGTTAAACACGCGATTCTCATCCGCGTTAAACACGCGATTCTCATCCGCGTTAAACACGCGATTCTCATCCGCGTTAAACACGCGATTCTCATCCGCGTTAAACACGCGATTCTCATCCGCGTTAAACACGCGATTCTCATCCGCGTTAAACACGCGATTCTCATCCGCGTTAAACACGCGATTCTCATCCGCGTTAAACACGCGATTCTCATCCGCGTTAAACACGCGATTCTCATCCGCGTTAAACACGCGATTCTCATCCGCGTTAAACACGCGATTCTCATCCGCGTTAAACACGCGATTCTCATCCGCGTTAAACACGCGATTCTCATCCTCCATGTTAAACACGCGATTCTCATCCATGTTAAACACGCGATTCTCATCCATGTTAAACACGCGATTCTCATCCATGTTAAACACGCGATTCTCATCCATGTTAAACACGCGATTCTCATCCATGTTAAACACGCGATTCTCAACCATGTTAAACACGCGATTCTCATCCATGTTAAACACGCGATTCTCATCCATGTTAAACACGCGATTCTCATCCATGTTAAACACGCGATTCTCGTCCTTGTTAAACGCGCGATTCTCAACCATGTTTTAAACACGCGATTCTCTTCCATGTTAAACACGCGATTCTCATCCATGTTAAACACGCGATTCTCATCCATGTTAAACACGCGATTCTTATCCATGTTAAACACGCGATTCTCATCCATGTTAAACACGATTAAAAACAAATCAGTGAACGGATGGGAACTGAACCCATGGCAGGACTCACCCATCATGGGTTCAAACCCCACCCGTTGCATGCTCCCTCTCACAATACTTTTAAAATCAGCCCTTAAATTGAATCCCACGAACCACACTTTGCTAGTTCAAAAATCATCACGTGGAGGTGAATCACTGCTCTAATATAATTATCATAATCATGGGGGAACGCTAAACCCGTAGGATTATACAGCGCATGCAGTGATGGGGGGGGGGGGCCACCCTGCCTTGTGGAAGGTAGTCAGACAATTCAGGGAACCGGAGCACCGATCCAATTCCATAGATCAAGAGCCCCTCACCAGCGTCAAGGAACCTCCCTTGAGGGGTATCACTGCTCTACAGTAAACGGTGTTACAAACAATTGTAAATTTGTTTTGCAATCTCACTGTACCTTCCTTCATCTGCTTCTTTCCTATCAAAAAAAAAAAAAAAAATCTTTCCAACTGTATAATAATTTCTCGTAAGTCACTACATTTTCTCTGTTTTTTGCTTAATAATACTAGAGACAGATGACTGTGGCAAAGTCATACTCACCCACCAATGCACTAATTCTAACTCCATTATGTTTTCTCACAGCTTCTTGCTTGATCTTTTGACAAATTGTCTATTTACTGCGCACTTTAGGGGCCATGACGACTTGGCAACACGAAAAATGGCGTAATTAAATCACAAATGCAGTTACGAAGGTAAAGTAATTCAGAGTTGTTGTGGTCAACACACTTGGTAGCTTCAAACTGAAGAAAAAACAGTAAACTATAGTACAGACTCTGCTATTGGCTGAGATGCTACCAAAACGACGTTCAGTCTCATTGCTGATTGGCTGTTAAGCCTTCCCCCACATGCCCCTATTGGCTTAGACACCGCCCAAGAGGCAAGCTACCGCATCTCTGGTTGGCTGAGGCCACCCACATAATAATAATAATAATAATAATAATAATAATAATAATAATAATAATAATAATAATAATAATAATAATAATAATAATAATAATAAATAATAATAATAATAATCAATAATAATAATAATAATAATAATAATAATAATAATAATATCTTTATTTCTACAAGTACATGTACAAGGTATACAGACTAAAATGACATCAATGACATATACTATATAGAAAGCCACACACACACACAGTCACGGTATTGTGCCTTTTTGTTATTTATTTATTTAGTTATTTATATAGAAAGCCGCTTGTTATGCTGAGCATTTCCCGAAAATTAGGTCAATTTTGTCCCAGGATGCGACCCACACCAGTCCACTAACACCCAGGAATCCATTTTACTGATGGGTGAACATAGACAACCGGTGTAAGAAAACACGTCCGATGTTTCCACCCCTTCCACGGGAATCGAACCCGGACCCTCACCGTGTGAAGCGAGAGCTCAGACGCTGCCCAAGAGGCAGGGCATCGCTGGTTGGATGAGATCCACACATGTGTGCCCACCATCACATACATAATACCCCAAATTTTTCATCACAACTTAAATTAATTATTTTTGATAGGAAATTGTAACTCAAAATTATCGTAACTCAAGCTTATAGTAACTCAAGAAACCATTGTATATATATATATATATATATATATATATATATATATATATATATATATTATACACTGATCTCTGGCTGAAGGAGACTCGAACCTACGAAGCTTAGGACAAGGTACGCAGTGCTTTACCAATGTCCTAAGGTTCGTAGGTTCGAGTCTCCTTCTGCCAGAGATCAGTGTTTGTGTATATTTCGCATGCTCTCGCGAATTCCTTATATATATATATATATATATATATATATATATATATATATATATATATATATATATATATATATATATATATATATATATATATATATTATAGTGAAAAAGTGGATAGGCCGAACTGGACAATATTTTCGAATTCCCAAAATTTCTTTTATGGGTTTATAGGTGCATATTTCATTGAAAATTAAGTATTTTTGACTTTTGGAACTAAATCTAACTTACAAACCTCCAGTTAACGCAATGTAATTTCTTTATCCAAATACCTATAAATATATCACAGATCAGAGTCGTGGAGGTGGGAAGTACAGTGACTGCACTCTGAAGGAGGGGTGGAGGTGGGAAGTACAGTGACTGCACTCTGAAGGAGGGGTGGAGGTGGGAAGTACAGTGACTGCACTCTGAAGGAGGGGTGGAGGTGGGAAGTACAGTGACTGCACTCTGAAGGAGGGGTGGAGGTGGGAAGTACAGTGACTGCACTCTGAAGGAACGGTGGAGGTGGGAAGTACAGTGACTGCAATCTGAAGGAGGGGTGGAGGTGGGAAGTACAGTGACTGCACTCTGAAGGAGGGGTGGAGGTGGGAAGTACAGTGACTGCACTCTGAAGGAGGGGTGGAGGTGGGAAGTACAGTGCCTGCACTCTGAAGGAGGGGTGGAGGTGGGAAGTACAGTGACTGCACTCTGAAGGAGGGGTGGAGGTGGGAAGTACAGTGACTGCACTCTGAAGGAGGGGTGGAGGTGGGAAGTACAGTGACTGCACTCTGAAGGAGGGGTGGAGGTGGGAAGTACAGTGACTGCACTCTGAAGGAGGGGTGGAGGTGGGAAGTACAGTGACTGCACTCTGAAGGAACGGTGGAGGTGGGAAGTACAGTGACTGCACTCTGAAGGAGGGGTGGAGGTGGGAAGTACAGTGACTGCACTCTGTAGGAGGGGTGGAGGTGGGAAGTACAGTGACTGCACTCTGTAGGAGGGGTGGAGGTGGGTAATACAGTGACTGCACTCTGAAGGAGGGGTGGAGGTGGGTAATACAGTGACTGCACTCTGAAGGAGGGGTGGAGGTGGGTAATACAGTGACTGCACTCTGAAGGAGGGGTGGAGGTGGGTAATACAGTGACTGCACTCTGAAGGAGGGGTGGAGGTGGGTAATACAGTGACTGCACTCTGTAGGAGGGGTGGGGTGGAGGTGGGAAGGGGTGGAGGTGGGTAATACAGTGACTGCACTCTGAAGGAGGGGTGGAGGTGGGTAATACAGTGACTGCACTCTGAAGGAGGGGTGGAGGTGGGTAAGTACAGTGACTGCACTCTGAAGGAGGGGTGGAGGTGGGAAGTACAGTGACTGCACTCTGAAGGAGGGGTGGAGGTGGGAAGTACAGTGACTGCACTCTGAAGGAGGGGTGGAGGTGGGAAGTACAGTGACTGCACTCTGAAGGAGGGGTGGAGGTGGGAAGTACAGTGACTGCACTCTGAAGGAGGGGTGGAGGTGGGAAGTACAGTGACTGCACTCTGAAGGAGGGGTGGAGGTGGGAAGTACAGTGACTGCACTCTGAAGGAGGGGTGGAGGTGGGAAGTACAGTGCCTGCACTCTGAAGGAGGGGTGGAGGTGGGAAGTACAGTGACTGCACACTGAAGGAGGGGTGGAGGTGGGAAGTACAGTGTCTGCACTCTGAAGGAGGGGTGGAGGTGGGAAGTACAGTGCCTGCACTCTGAAGGAGGGGTGGAGGTGGGAAGTACAGTGACTGCACTCTGAAGGAGGGGTGGAGGTGGGAAGTACAGTGCCTGCACTCTGAAGGAGGGGTGGAGGTGGGAAGTACAGTGACTGCACTCTGAAGGAGGGGTGGAGGTGGGTAATACAGTGACTGCACTCTGAAGGAACGGTGGAGGTGGGAAGTACAGTGACTGCACTCTGAAGGAGGGGTGGAGGTGGGAAGTACAGTGACTGCACTCTGAAGGAGGGGTGGAGGTGGGAAGTACAGTGACTGCACTCTGTAGGAGGGGTGGAGGTGGGTAATACAGTGACTGCACTCTGAAGGAGGGGTGGAGGTGGGTAATACAGTGACTGCACTCTGAAGGAGGGGTGGAGGTGGGTAATACAGTGACTGCACTCTGAAGGAGGGGTGGAGGTGGGAAGTACAGTGACTGCACTCTGTAGGAGGGGTGGAGGTGGGAAGTACAGTGACTGCACTCTGAAGGAGGGGTGGAGGTGGGAAGTACAGTGACTGCACTCTGTAGGAGGGGTGGAGGTGGGAAGTACAGTGACTGCACTCTGAAGGAGGGGTGGAGGTGGGAAGTACAGTGACTGCACTCTGAAGGAGTGGTGGAGGTGGGAAGTACAGTGACTGCACTCTGAAGGAGGGGTGGAGGTGGGTACAGTACAGTGCGATGGAGTAAGTGATGATGAAAGTGTTTTTTCTGCACTCTGAAGCCACTATGTTAATAAATAAATGTGTGTGTGTGTGGTGATGTTTTAGTTTGCATGTGATTGTCCAAAGTCCTGACCCATGTTCATTTTTTTTGGCGGCTTTTCTTTTTGTAGGTTTCTCTTATAGTAAAGGTGGGCTGAGGGGAAGGCGAGAAAGTAAAGGAGAGGAGGAAGAAAGGATGGAGAAAGAGAAAGAGGAATAAGAAATGCAAGAGGGGAAATACACACACGCACATATATATATATATATATATATATATATATATATATATATATATATATATATATATATATATATATATATATAGAAGTACCACCTCTATAGCTGGAATGTGGACCCTCATCCTCAGAGAAGACAATAAACGTACCTCAGGGAAAACTCAAGGTTCTCCCCGGAGCTGTTTGAATATTTTCTTCTCCTACCACCCCCTATATTTATATTCTATGTGAACATTTATTAATAAACAAAAAACATTTACAATGGCACAATGTATCAAAGATGATGAATTTCCTCCAGCTCCTCCGAGGCTGGACGTGAACCAAGTATGCAGCAAGCATTTCCCCTCTGGATGGCGACGCTGAGGCGCTGGAACATGAAAGTGGCTGCCCTTGGGTCCCTGGTGGTGTCGATGAGTCTGGAACCCAATTCTTTAAGGAAACGTGTGGCATTTTTTCCCCATGATCCCAAGGTCTCCGATGTATGTATATGTATGTATATATATTATATATATATATATATATGTATATATATATATATATATATAATTGTGCGTGCGTGTGCGTGCGTGTGGGTGCGTGTGTGTGCGTGTGTGTGTGTGCGCGCGCGCGCGTGTGTGTGTGTGTGTGTATGTGTGTGTGTGTGTGTGTGTGTGTGTGTGTGTGTGTGTACTCATTTGTTGTTGAAGGGATCGATTCACAGTTCCTGGCCTCGCCTCTTCGCTGGTCTCGACTAGATTTACTCTCACGGCTCCATGAGCTTTATCGTATCTCTTCTTTCTGTATGTGTGTGTTTGGGGGGGGGGTGATAACCTTTTATCTCCATAGGATTTTTTAAAATTGATTAACTTGTATATTTTCTTCAAATCATTAGAAATTACATTTCACTCGTACTGCCAATTTTACATTTCATTGCGTATCTTAAAATCAATTTGTTGATTGTGGAGGTAGCTTGGAGGTTAAACTTGGAGGTCGATTCTCTGGTAAGGGTGGGGGTTGGAGACGGATGGTTACAGGAAAAGCGAGAGGGTGAGGCAGTGAATAGTTGCGAGGACAGGAGAGCGGAAGATTCTATTCACCGTAAAAAAAAATTATGCGGCTTCTCAATAGAACACCTGCCCGACCCACTGACTTCTCCAGCACAATCACCGTATCAGAATTTCCACAGTCATTACCGCTACCACCACAACATCGTCTTCCCCACCTCCATCAGCACAACCCCGCCAGCACAACATCTCCCACCTCCATCATCACCAACTACACCTTCACCACCTACCATGTACACGTACTTCTGATTTATGATACAGGGAGAATTGCCAGTTACCCTCAACAACACTTACCCTTTAAGTTAAGTTTATATTGTAAACTTTTGCTCGTCGTCACTGGAGAGTTGACACCATTGACTTGGGTTAAGTGCTACAGCCTCCACCGTTTGATTCTCGATGATAAAATCCATTAGGAATCTCTCATATTTTTATAGTAATTTTAGGACAGTATAGCTTTCTTTACATAAATCCATATTTTTTCCTTCAAATACATACCATAGTTCTGCCATACTAGTCAGGAGGTATTGTTAAGGTATCTCAGGCCAACGCTATCATGGAAAAAGAAATCAATACAGACCTCAGTCTCTCCCGTTTGTCGTCAGACGGGACTAGGCCTACTTGCAGGTCGTTCCAAGGGTCAACGCCCCCGCGGCCCAGGTCTTGACTAGGCATCACGATGAATCAGGGGCCTCATTTACCAGGCTGTTACTGCTGGCCACAAGCATTCGAACGTGCGAACCATAACCTGCCTGATCGACTACTAACTTTAGGTATCTGTCCAGGGCTTTTTACAGTTACATGTTGAGATAAAAAGGGGGGAAGTACAAACTGAGGATGTTAGTTAGAAATGACGAAAAATGAAGAGTAAAATGAGGATATTAGTTAGGATTGACTGAGGATGAATTACGATGGAAGGATGAAGTGTACAGTAGCAGGAAGTTGGAGACACCATCGATACAAGCAACAGTTAACAGTTATCTTTCTTCTAAAATTGGTTCCCCTCAAGAGAGGTTCCTTGACGCTGGTGAGGGGCTCTTGATCTAGGGAATTGGATCTGTGCTCCGGTTACCTGAATTGGGCCTGGATACCTTCCATTCCCCCCCCCCTCACATGCGCTGTGTAATCCGACAGGTTTAGCGCTCACCCATGATTGCAATAATAATCTAAAATTGGTTGAACTGCGACAAGTTTTTTGTTATATTATTTGCGGAGAGAAATATTCCAATGTTCCATTGCATCAACTCTCCATCAACTCCCACAAAATATGACCATCTTTGCAAACAGAATAAACTAGAGGATAATTAGACAAAACGGAAATGTGCATATACTGTATTAATAAACACTTTGAGCAAGTATTTTTTGTATGGTTATACGAGACGAATACTATTGTAAATAATGTCCCTCTTGTCTCTTATCGTTTTAATCATTAAAACATTACCTAATTTTATCTCTGGTTATCCCTGACCAAATTTCGTTCATTGTTCTTAAAGTTATCCAGTCTGATAAAGTGTTGAGGATATCTAGGTGGGCCTAGAGCTAGAGTAGAAGAAGTAGATGACGTTGAGGTATCAGTTGAACACCGGGAAGCCAGAGTCACCCTCCCAGGACTGTCCGGGACAACTTCCTTCCACCCAACTCTTTTCGTGCTGGATGGTTCTATCTTGCATAGGTCGGGGGGTATTCCAGAATGTTTTGGTTCTCGAGAAGGGGATTTCCTGTACCTAATGTGTTCACTGACACTGTTGTGTCTATTATTATTATAATCAAAAAGAAGCGCTAAGCCACAAGGGCTATACAGCGCTGCAGGGTAGGGAAGGAAGCGAGGGTATTGGATGGCAGAAGGGAGGAGGGATGATCAGTAGGTTACAGAAAACAGCGGGGCAGGGGATAGTACGGGGGTAGAGGGTAGCAAGAGATTGAAGTAGAAAGGGCTGAAGGTATCAGAATTTGTGAAGTCAGTCAGTTGTCAAAAAGTCAATGAGAGTGGATGAAAGGTGGCCCGGTGGCTAAAGCTCCCGCTTCACACACGGAGGGCCCGGGTTCGATTCCCGGCGGGTGGAAATTCCGACACGTTTCCTTACACCTATTGTCCTGTTCACCTAGCAGCAAATAGGTACCTGGGTGTTAGTCGACTGGTGTGGGTCCCATCCTGGGGGACAAGATTAAGGACCCCAATGGAAATAAGTTAGACAGTCCTCGATGACGCACTGACTTTCTTGGGTTATCCTGGGTGGCTAACCCTCCAGGGTTAAAAATCCGAACGAAATCTTATCTTATCAGAAAATCAGCGAGAAGGGAAGGTAAAGAGAGAGCAGTGGAGTGAAGACGACGACGGAGGTAAATTCTGCGTGCTCGTTGATAAAGTGGGCAGTCTAACAGAATGTGGCTGACTGATAATGGAGCTTGGCAATTCTCACAGAGAGGAGCAGGGCGCCTCTCCATGAGATATCCATGAGTAAGACGAGTATGGCCAATGCGAAGACGGGAGAGAGTAGTCTCCCAACCTCGACACTGGTGATAAGAAGACGGCCAGTAACCTATACTCGGTTTAATAGATTGAAGTTTGTTGCCGAGCATAGTAGACCAACGTTGTTGCCAACGGGTGTGAAGGTGGGAAGATATTGCAGCAAAATAGTCCGTAAATGGAATACCTCTATATGAAACTGGTAGGTCATGTACTGCTGACCGCGCAGCAGTGTCTGCCTGTTCATTGCCCTGTACGTCAACATGACCAGGGACCCAACAAAAAACAATATCTTTATGCTTGGTAAAGATGCGGCGTAGCCAAAGTTGGATACGGAGGACTAAGGGGTGAGGTGTATCAAATTTCTGTATAGCCTGTAAAGCACTAAGGGAGTCTGAGACAACCACAAATGATGACACAGGCATAGATGCAATACGGATAAGTGCTGTAAGGATGGCATACAATTCAGCAGTAAAAATACTAGCCGAAGATAGTAAATGCCCTTGTACGACGCTGTCCGGAAACACTGCTGCGAATCCTACGCCGTCAGAAGACTTAGAGCCATCTGTGTACACAGCAATGGCATGAGAATGAGAGTGAAAGTGGTCAAGAAAAAGAGAGCGGGAAGCGACCGTAGACAGTTGGGCTTTCGAGCAAGGGAGAGAGAAAGAACAGACTCGAACAGCTGGAACTTCCCAGGGGGGTAGGGAAAAGTGAGATGCTACATGTACATAGAAAGGTGGTAATTGAAGAGAAGACAAGAGCGAATGAAGGCGAAGAGAGAAGGGACGGAGTAAACAGGGGCGGCGAACAAATAAAGAATGTCTACTAATATCAGTGACCATTCTATAAATGGAAGGATTGCGGAGATCATGAGAGTGTACATAGTAGCGAAGGCAATGGGCATCACGGCGATCGGATAAGGATGGAACGTTCGCTTCTGCATAGAGGCTCTCGACAGGGGAAGAGCGAAAAGCACCAAGGCATAAACGTAATCCTTGGTGATGAATGGGGTTAAGGCTAGAGAGAGTAGCAGGAGATGCCGCTGAATAGATCTGGTCACCATAATCAAGTTTCGATAAAATAAGGGTGGAATGTAGGCGAAGGAGGGTTCGACGATCAGCTCCCCATGAAAGATGAGCAAGGGTTTTAAGAAGGTTCAGCCGGCTGTGACAAGTTGCCTTCAGAGAGGTAATGTGAGGTTTCCAGGATAACCTACGATCAAAGAGGAGGCCCAGAAACTTGACTGTATCACGTTCAGGGATACGGGAGCCATAGAGGTACAAAGGATGATCGGAGATGACAGAGCGTCTAGTGAAAGTAATTTGGTGGGTTTTAGTGCTGGAAAATTTAAACCCATGTGTGGTGGCCCAATTGGAAACACGGTCGACTGCATGCTGGAGAGAAACTGCAATGAGGTGACAGTCAGCGCCTGCACAGGCAATAGCGAAGTCATCAACATAGAGTGATGACCAAATATTTGATGGAAGACTAGAGGCCAAATCATTAATAGCAAGGAGAAAAAGTGTTGTGCTCAGAACACATCCCTGGGGGACACCTTCAGCTTGGATAAAGTCCGGGGAGAGCACATTATTAACCCGAACACGGAAATGCCTGTCAGTTAAAAAGTTCTTAAGGAAGGATGGTAGATTGCCTCGAAGGCCTAAGGAGTGGGCTTGGGCTAAAATATTATACCTCCAAGTTGTGTCATATGCCTTCTCAAGGTCAAAAAATATGGCAATAACTGAGTGGTTATTCGCAAAGGCATTATGAACATACGTATCCAAGCGTAGTAAGGGGTCTATGGTAGAACGTCCCTTACGAAAGCCATATTGACGAGTGGAGAGACTGTTGTGTGTCTCTAAATACCACACTAAACGTCTATTTACTAGGCGTTCCATCACTTTGCAAACTGCACTGGTAAGAGCAATGGGACGATAGTGGGAGGTTTCATGTCCCGTAGTGCCTGGTTTGCGGAAAGGGAGAACAATGGCGGATTTCCACAGCTGTGGAAGAACTCCTTGTGACCAAATAAGATTGTAAAGGCGTAATAGGACTGCAAGGGCTGACTGATGTAAATGTTGTAGCATACGAATATGAATGTCGTCGGGCCCAGCTGCCGATGATCGGCAAGCTGAGAGTGTTGCCTCCAGTTCTTGAAGTGTAAAAGGCACATTATACTGTTCTTCTCTGAGAGAAGAAAAGTCCAAGGGTGCTAACTCTCTGGCAGACTTTGAGGAAAGAAATGAGGGGCATAGATGGAGTCCCTGAGAAATACGGACCAGATGATTGCCAATTTCATTGGCAACATCTAGTGGGTTTGCTATATCAACACCGGCAACCCGCAGAACAGGAGCCGGGTCAGGAGAATATTTACCACTCAGTTTTCGTACTTTTTTCCAGACTGCACTCATAGAGGAAGCAGAGGTGATGGTGGAGACAATCTCGCCAGCAAGTGCGTTTAGCGTCACGGATGACACGGCGAGCGATCGCACGCTTCTGCTTAAAATCAAGAAGTGTCTCTGTGGTTCTATTGTACCGGTACCTGCCCCATGCAGCGCGTTTCAAACGTACTGCACGAGAACAAGCAGGAGACCACCAAGTCACGCATTTCTGAGAATGCCTGCCCAAAGTTTGGGGTATAGAATGAGAAGCTGCGGTTAAAACGGAGGACGAGAAGAGGTGTAAAAGCTCATCGATGGAGGACGAAGAAGGAACCTCTCTAAAAAACAGGTGTGAGTAAAGGTTCCAATTTGCCTGATCAAATTGCCAGCGTGGGATGCGAAGAGGTGGTGAATGTGAAGGGGAAGTAAGAATGATTGGGAAATGATCGCTGTCATGTAAGTCCGGGAGAACAGACCAAGTGAAGTCTAATGCGGCGGAGGAAGAGCAGACTGAGAGATCGATGTAAGAGAGAGTATGAGTATGAGGATCAAAATGGGTGCGAGTACCTGTATTTAAAACATGGCGGGGGTGGGTGGCAAGAAAAGCCTCTAACTGAATGCCACGGGAATCACAGTGAGCCCCCCCCCCCAGAGGAAATGGTGGGCATTAAAATCACCAAGTAACAGAATCGGTGGCGGTAATGACGAAACAAGAAAGGCAATATCCGGAATAGATAATGCCCGAGAAGGAGAGAGATATAAAGAACAGAGTGTATACCACCTATGCAAGTGGATACGGGCTGCTGTGTAATGCAGCGAAGTATGAACAAATAGCTGATGGTACGGAATATCAGTGCATAGAAGAAGGGCACTTTCATTAAAGGTCCCATCAGGAAAAGGATCTGAAGAATACAATAAATTATAGCCTGAGATGGGAGAGATAACAGCAGAGTGTAATTTTGGTTCCTGTAAGCAAACACCAACAGGGGAAAACTGGGAGAGTAACATCTGAAGCTCACCCCGATTACCCCTGAGGCCGTGTATATTCCACTGTAAATAGGCCATGATTGGCAATGATAAAGATACCTGAAATCCGCAGGTAAGGGTTCCTACGGACTAGAGGGGTTAGAAAAGTCCACATGCGGAGGCAGTGGAAAACGTTCAAGCAGCGAAGGAACGGTGCGCTGTGAAGAAAGGAGTTGCGCAGATGGAGCAGAGGAGAGAGAAGGAGCGGAGGGTGGATCAGTGTCCATTGATGGTTTGGTCTCTGCAATATATTCAGAGATTGCTTCAAGTGTTTCGGAATTCAGAGACGTCGTATGGGAGACAATATTGGAAATGGTAGGGGGAGGATGAGTAAATATTGGAACTGTATTGGACTGTACCAAGGTAGGGGGGGGGGCGAAAGGGTGGAGGGAACTGGAGAAGTGTGGAAGGGGACAGAAGAGGCAGAAACCTGGGAGGTGGCAGAAGAGGAAGAAACTTGGGAGGGAACAGGGGAGGAAGGTACAGTACGAGGAGGAGGGTGAACCTCTACACTTGTAACAGAGCCAGTGAGAGGGGGAGAACCAGGTACAGAGACAGGGAAGGTAAAATGAGGAGGTGGAAGATGGGTAGGAGGTGTTAACGGACCGTTTTTTGACTTTTGAGAAGTAGAGGGACGATTGGGAGGAGGTGTCATACGAGGTCTTGTCGATACTGAGGCTTGTGAGAGAGAACACAAAGAAGCGAGATCAGACTGAGGCGTTGAAGTAGGGACGTCTGAGCCGAGGACAGCAAAAGAATTAGATACAGGAGTGACTATGGGAGAGGTAACCACAGAGGTGGGTGTAGAAGATGGGATACCAGAAGTGGGGGGACGTTTTGAAACACGGGAATAAGAAACACGAGGTAGTCTCCCTTGGAGGCGGAGATGAGAAACTGCCATGGCATAAGGGAGACCTTCTGTCTCTTTGAGGTAACGGATTTCCCGCTCGTTTAAATAGACTTGACAACGGCGAGAGTACGAAGGGTGAGCCTCATGACAGTTAAGGCAAGAGGGAGGTCGATTGCAAGACGTATTAGAATGGTCATCGGCACCACAGACTGGGCATTCGGCGATAGATCTGCAATATTTCGCTGGATGGCCAAATCGCCAGCAATTTCTACACTGTTGCGGTGTAGGGATCACCTTTCGAACTTGTAACCGATGTCCTGCTACATAAACTGAGGATGGGAGTTCACGGCTGTCAAAAGTTAAACGAGCCACATTGCTAGGGTATCGTCTCCGCCCACGGGCAGGAAGAACGTAAGTGTCTACCTTGAGGATTGGGAGATCTTGGAGTTCCAGCTGTTCAAGAATGTCAGTGCCACATGTCTGGAAATTTTGTTGAACTATGGTATGGGGCAGAATGACGGTACCACTACAAGAATTGAGGGAATGATGTTTTTCAATAGTGACAGGAACAGTATCGATATGGGAAAGACGAGAAAGCTCATGAGCCTGGGTAGCATTCTGTACGGTGATGATGCGCGTACCGCTCTTAAGAGCATGAAAAGAAATATCTTTACCAACATGGCATAGGAGTGCCTTGCCAATACTGTGGTCAGAAAGATAGGCAGTAGAGGAAGTCGGTCGTAAAGTGAAGAATTTAGTCCATTGTGCAGTCTGAAACTGAGCGTGGAAAGGTAGTGAAGGACGTGTCGATCTTTTCTGAGAAGAACGAGAAGGTGGAGAAGTATCATCAGCAGGTAAATGTTGGCGTTTAGGCGTGGGACCAGAGTTGGTCCGACGTGGAACGGGTCGGCGATTCGAAAATTGCTGCACCGTAGAGGGAGAGGCCGGAAGCATAGTCAGAGAAGAGCGAAGGTCAGATAAATCGAAGGAGCCAGTCGAGGCCTCAGTACCTGAAGCAGGTGAGGAAACAGCACCGGCAAGAGGTACAGAGGCATGAGGAGTGTCTGAAGAGTGGTCCAAAGACGAGGCGGGGTCAGAACGGGGTGCGGTATCAAGAAGGGGCCCGGGGGTAGCAGGTTCATGGACTAGGGCTGCCATGGTTAGGTTACTTCTTTCTTTTTGTTTTTAAGAAAAAAAAAAAAGAAGAAAAAAAATAAAAAAAAAAAAAAATAAAAAAAGGGGGGACCGGGGAGGGATAGTTCCTAGGAGGAATGAAAGGGCCAGAAATCTCCCTCCACGCCCAAGAGGACCTCAGCACCGCAAGTAGCGCAGATGCAGCATGGAACCTGTGCCATACCCTACCCATCATGCCAGTAAACCGGCAATCTGGGATAGCAACCTCACATCTGCCGAGCTACCTCGGTGGACAAGAGAGGGCGGCCGGAAATCCGCCACAAAGCATACCTCCTTCGGCCACCACCCCTGGAATCCGAAAGGTGGCTTCTAGAGTTACACCCGTCGCCCGAGACACACCCAAAGCCACCCTCCGGGATACCGGAGAGGGATCAGGACATCCCCAGGCAATCCAGATTCCACGGCAAACTATGCCACCGCCAAGAACCACAACGGAATGGGATGGACCCCGGTACCCTTTCCCCTACCTAGGAACTAGCGTGCCTGTGGGGAGAGAAAAAAAAAAAAAAAAAAAAAAAAAAAAAAAAAAAAAAAAAAAAGGAAGGGCAAACGGGAGGGGTGGGGAGGAGGAGGAGGAGGAAAGGAAAAAGGGGAGGATGGGATAGGGAACGGGGGATTGGAGGGCAATTAGGTTCGGTCTGAGGAAGGAGACCGACAGGTCTAATTCCTCAAACCAAGAGCCTCAACGCCAAGGAGCCCCCCTTGAAGAGGTCATCAAGACACAAGTACTCCCAGCTCTCTCTCGTGGGCATGGCCCTGCCCGGGCCATGGGCACAAACACACAAGCCTGTGTAACCCAACACTAGTTATCAATGAAGTAAGAAGCCTCCGAAAAAGTATATCATTTAACTACCCGCTACCAGAATACCAAAATAAGCTCGTTATACTACCTGAGTTAATTACCTTTGTAACTTGTCATGATAGTGACCAGATCTACCTGAGTTAATTACCTTTGTAACTTGTCATGATAGTGACCAGATCTACCTGAGTTAATTACCTTTGTAACTTGTCATGATAGTGACCAGATCTACCTGAGTTAATTACCTTTGTAACTTGTCATGATAGTGACCAGATCTACCTGAGTTAATTACCTTTGTAACTTGTCATGATAGTGACCAGATCTACCTGAGTTCATTACCTTTGTAACTTGTCATGATAGTGACCAGATCTACCTGAGTTAATTACCTTTGTAACTTGTCATGATAGTGAGCAGATCTACCTGAGTTAATTACCTTTGTAACTTGTCATGATAGTGACCAGATCTACCTGAGTTAATTACCTTTGTAACTTGTCATGATAGTGACCAGATCTGAGTTAATTACCTTTGTAACTTGTCATGATAGTGACCAGATCTGAGTTAATTACCTTTGTAACTTGTCATGATAGTGACCAGATCTACCTGAGTTAATAACCTTTGTAACTTGTCATGATAGTGACCAGATCTACCTGAGTTAATTACCTTTGTAACTTGTCATGATAGTGACCAGATCTACCTGAGTTAATTACCTTTGTAACTTGTCATGATAGTGACCAGATCTGAGTTAATTACCTTTGTAACTTGTCATGATAGTGACCAGATCTACCCGAGTTAATTACCTTTGTAACTTGTCATGATAGTGACCAGATCTACCTGAGTTAATTACCTTTGTAACTTGTCATGATAGTGACCAGATCTACCTGAGTTAATTACCTTTGTAACTTGTCATGATAGTGACCAGATCTACCTGAGTTAATTACCTTTGTAACTTGTCATGATAGTGACCAGATCTACCTGAGTTAATTACCTTTGTAACTTGTCATGATAGTGACCAGATCTACCTGAGTTAATTACCTTTGTAACTTGTCATGATAGTGACCAGATCTACCTGAGTTAATTACCTTTGTAACTTGTCATGATAGTGACCAGATCTACCTGAGTTAATTACCTTTGTAACTTGTCATGACAGTGACCAGATCTACCGGAGTTAATTACCTTTGTAACTTGTCATGATAGTG
>NW_027199161.1:0-25000 GCF_038502225.1 Cherax quadricarinatus
ATCTCTCACTTCTCCTGTCTTCACATCTCTCACTTCTCCTGTCTTCACATCTCTCACTTCTCCTGTCTTCACATCTCTCACTTCTCCTGTCTTCACATCTCTCACTTCTCCTGTCTTCACATCTCTCACTTCTCCTGTCTTCACATCTCTCACTTCTCCTGTCTTCACATCTCTCACTTCTCCTGTCTTCACATCTCTCACTTCTCCTGTCTTCACATCTCTCACTTCTCCTGTCTTCACATCTCTCACTTCTCCTGTCTTCACATCTCTCACTTCTCCTGTCTTCACATCTCTCACTTCTCCTGTCTTCACATCTCTCACTTCTCCTGTCTTCACATCTCTCACTTCTCCTGTCTTCACATCTCTCACTTCTCCTGTCTTCACATCTCTCACTTCTCCTGTCTTCACATCTCTCACTTCTCCTGTCTTCACATCTCTCACTTCTCCTGTCTTCACATCTCTCACTTCTCCTGTCTTCACATCTCTCACTTCTCCTGTCTTCACATCTCTCTCTGTCTTCACATCTCTCACTCTCCTTCACATCTCTCACTTCTCCTGTCTTCACATCTCTCACTTCTCCTGTCTTCACATCTCTCACTTCTCCTGACTTCTCCTGTCTTCACATCTCTCACTTCTCCTGTCTTCACATCTCTCACTTCTCCTGTCTTCACATCTCTCACTTCTGTCTCACATCTCTCACTGTCTTCTCATCTCTCTCCTGTCTTCACATCTCTCACTTCTCCTGTCTTCATCTCTCACTTCTCTGTCTCATCTTCTCCTGTCTTCACATCTCTCACTTCTCCTGTCTTCACATCTCTCACTTCTCCTGTCTTCACATCTCTCACTTCTCCTGTCTTCACATCTCTTCATCTCTCCCTACTCCTGTCTTCACATCTCTCACTTCTCCTGTCTTCACATCTCTCACTTCTCCTGTCTTCACATCTCTCACTTCTCCTGTCTTCACATCTCTCACTTCTCCTGTCTTCACATCTCTCACTTCTCCTGTCTTCACATCTCTCACTTCTCCTGTCTTCACATCTCTCACTTCTCCTGTCTTCACATCTCTCACTTCTCCTGTCTTCACATCTCTCACTTCTCCTGTCTTCACATCTCTCACTTCTCCTGTCTTCACATCTCTCACTTCTCCTGTCTTCACATCTCTCACTTCTCCTGTCTTCACATCTCTCACTTCTCCTGTCTTCACATCTCTCACTTCTCCTGTCTTCACATCTCTCACTTCTCCTGTCTTCACATCTCTCACTTCTCCTGTCTTCACATCTCTCACTTCTCCTGTCTTCACATCTCTCACTTCTCCTGTCTTCACATCTCTCACTTCTCCTGTCTTCACATCTCTCACTTCTCCTGTCTTCACATCTCTCACTTCTCCTGTCTTCACATCTCTCACTTCTCCTGTCTTCACATCTCTCACTTCTCCTGTCTTCACATCTCTCACTTCTCCTGTCTTCACATCTCTCACTTCTCCTGTCTTCACATCTTCACATCTCTCACTTCTCCTGTCTTCACATCTCTCACTTCTCCTGTCTTCACATCTCTCACTCTCTCACTCTCCTGTCTTCACATCTCTCACTTCTCCTGTCTTCACATCTCTCACTTCTCCTGTCTTCACATCTCTCACTTCTCCTGTCTTCACATCTCTCACTTCTCCTGTCTTCACATCTCTCACTTCTCCTGTCTTCACATCTCTCACTTCTCCTGTCTTCACATCTCTCACTTCTCCTGTCTTCACATCTCTCACTTCTCCTGTCTTCACATCTCTCACTTCTCCTGTCTTCACATCTCTCACTTCTCCTGTCTTCACATCTCTCACTTCTCCTGTCTTCACATCTCTCACTTCTCCTGTCTTCACATCTCTCCTGTCTTCACATCTCTCACTTCTCCTGTCTTCACATCTCTCACATCTCTCCTGTCTTCACATCTCTCACTTCTCCTGTCTTCACATCTCTCACTTCTCCTGTCTTCACATCTCTCACTTCTCCTGTCTTCACATCTCTCACTTCTCCTGTCTTCACATCTCACTTCTCCTGTCTTCACATCTCTCACTTCTCTGTCTTCACATCTCCTGTCTTCACATCTCTCACTTCTCCTGTCTTCACATCTCTCATATCTCTCACTTTTCCTGTCTTCACACTTCTCCTGTCTGCACCTCTCGCACTTCTACTGTCTTCACATCTCTCACTTCTCCTGTCTTCACATCTCTCACTTCTCCTGTCTTCACATCTCTCACTGTCTTACTGTCTTCACTCTCTCCTGTCTTCACATCTCTCACTCTGGATATATTTAATAAAACATTGAACATCCACATTCTATATTTAACCTAAGATAGTAATATTTACATACATAATAATGAAGAGTTTCTTACCATATATGTGAGTACTTTCCTGGTTGTGTCTTGAATATTAACAAGTGAACATGCATTCATCCACACACATTAATGTCTCCACTCAACCAACATACATTA
Source organism: Cherax quadricarinatus (assembly GCF_038502225.1). Classification (NCBI taxonomy): domain Eukaryota; kingdom Metazoa; phylum Arthropoda; class Malacostraca; order Decapoda; family Parastacidae; genus Cherax; species Cherax quadricarinatus. The sequence continues at coordinate 2,480 of NW_027199161.1, forward strand.
TACACAATAAATAAATATATATATATATATATATATATATATATATATATATATATATATATATATATATATATATATATATATATATATATATATATATGTGTGTGTGTGTGTGTATATGTGTGTGTGTGTGTGTGTGTGTGTGTGTGTGTGTGTGTGTGTGTGTGTGTGTGTGTGTGTGTGTGTGTGTGTGTGTGTGTGTGTGTGTGTGTGTGTGTGTGTGTGTGTGTGTGTGTGTGTGTGTGTGTGTGTGTGTGTGTGTGTGTGTGTGTGTGTATGTGTGTGCGTGTGTAGTGAGTGTGTGTGAGAGAGAGTGTGAAAGAGAGGGAGAGAGAGAGGGAGAGAGAGAGGGAGAGAGAGAAGAAAGAGAGAGTATGTACTTGTGAATCTTAGCGTATCATGGAGAAACAAGAGATAAATAACAAGAAAAAAGACAACAGATAACAATTAATAACAGTTTCCATACATGAAAACGTGAACGTTTACTCGTGGACAGTAATTTGTACACAAAAAAAACGTTTAAAATACACTCACACAGCTAAATAATCGAATAAATTAATAATTAATATGGATGCAATATGAAATATAAATAGAACTCCGAAATTGTTACTAAGTGGCCAGAGCTTGGTGGGCGAACTGGGTGAGTGAGGTCTCTCGTCTAGGTAGTCTGCGGGTCAAGGCTGTCCAGGAGGATGTTACTGCTGGGCGCAGATTTCTGCGTGTCCTCCCCAGTAATAGCATCTAACTGTTCTCGTTGTTGTCTTGTCCTTGTGTTGTTGTCCTCTCCTTCGGTTGTTGTCCTCTCCTTCGGTTGTTGTCCTCTCCTTCGGTTGTTGTCCTCTCCTTCGGTTGTTGTCCTCTCTCTCGGTTGTTGTCCTCTCCTTCGGTTGTTGTCCTCTCTCTCGGTTGTTGTCCTCTCCTTCGGTTGTTGTCCTCTCCTTCGGTTGTTGTCCTCTCCTTCGGTTGTTGTCCTCTCCTTCGGTTGTTGTCCTCTCCTTCGGTTGTTGTCCTCTCCTTCGGTTGTTGTCCTCTCCTTCGGTTGTTGTCCTCTCCTTCGGTTGTTGTCCTCTCCTTCGGTTGTTGTCCTCTCCTTCGGTTGTTGTCCTCTCCTTCGGTTGTTGTCCTCTCCTTCGGTTGTTGTCCTCTCCTTCGGTTGTTGTCCTCTCCTTCGGTTGTTGTCCTCTCCTTCGGTTGTTGTCCTCTCCTTCGGTTGTTGTCCTCTCCTTCGGTTGTTGTCCTCTCCTTCGGTTGTTGTCCTCTCCTTCGGTTGTTGTCCTCTCCTTCGGTTGTTGTCCTCTCCTTCGGTTGTTGTCCTCTCCTTCGGTTGTTGTCCTCTCCTTCGGTTGTTGTCCTCTCCTTCGGTTGTTTGTCCTCTCCCTTCGGTTGTTGTCCTCTCCTTCGGTTGTTGTCCTCTCCTTGTGGTGTTGTCTGGTCCTTGTGTTGTTGTCCTCTCCTTGTGTTGTCCTCTCCTTGTGTCGTTGTCTGGTCCTTGTGTTGTTGTCCTCTCCTTGTGATGTTGTCGGGTCCTTGTGTTGTTGTCTCGTTCTTGTGTTGTCCTCTCCTTGTGTTGTTGTCTGGTTCTTGTGTTGTTGGCCTCTCCTTGTGTTGTTGTCCTGTCCTTGTGTTGTTGTCTGGTCCTTGTGTTGTTGTCTAATCCTTGTGTTGCTGACCTCAGGGAAGTGGTGAATGGTGAATATCCGAGGGGACAAGGATGGTCACCTGAAGCCATGGACCTGAGTGAGGCATTAATAACTTAATGATCTTCCCTTTCAGAACTTCAAGATCTTCGAGACCTTCAAGAGCTTCGAGACCTTCAAGAACTTCGAGACCTTCAAGAACTTCGAGAACTTCAAGATCTTCGAGAACTTCAAGAACTTCGAGACCCTCAAAAACTTCACCCTTCACCACCATTCCTTCAACCTCACAACTATTCCATCACCCTCACCACCAGTCCATCACCCTCACCACAAGTCCATCACCCTCACCACCTGTCCATTACTCTCACCACCAGTCCATCACCCTCAACAACAGTTCATCACAATCGTCAGTCGTTCATCACAAGCGTCAGTCGTTCATCACAATCATCAGACGCTCATCACATCGTCAGTCGTTCTTCAAAATCGTCAGTCGTTCATCACAAGCGTCAGTCGTTCATTGCAATCGTCAATCACTCGTCACAATCGTCAGTCGTTCATCACAATCGTCAGTCGTTCATCAAAATCGTCAATCGTTCATCACAGTCGTCAGTCGTTCATCACGTCATCGTCAGTCGTTCATCACAGTCGTCAATCGTTCATCACAAATGTCAGTCGTTTCTCACAATCGTCAGTCGTTCATCACAATCGTCAGTCGTTTATCACAATCGTCAGTCGTTTCTCACAATCGTCAGTCGTTCATCACAATCGTCAGTCGTTTCTCACAATCGTCAGTCGTTTATCACAAGCGTCAGTCGTTCATCACAATCGTCACAGGTTCATCACTCTCACCACCAGTCCATCACCATCACCACCAGTCCATCACCCTCACCACCAGTCCATCACCCTCACCACCAGTCCATCACCCTCACCACCAGTCCATCACCCTCACCACCAGTCCATCACCCTCACCACCAGTCCATCACCCTCACCATCAGTCCATCACCCTCACCACCAGTCCATCACCCTCACCACCAGTCCATCACCCTCACCACCAGTCCATCACCCTCACCACCAGTCCATCACCCTCACCACCAGTCCATCACCCTCACCACCAGTCCATCACCCTCACCACCAGTCCATCACCTTCACCACCAGTCCATCACCCTCACCACCAGTCCATCACCCTCACCACCAGTCCATCACCCTCACCACCAGTCCATCACCCTCACCACCAGTCCATCACCCTCACCACCAGTCCATCACCCTCACCACCAGTCCATCAACCTCACCACCAGTCCATCACCCTCACCACCAGTCCATCACCCTCACCACCAGTCCATCACCCTCACCACCAGTCCATCACCCTCACCACCAGTCCATCACCCTCACCACCAGTCCATCACCCTCACCACCAGTCCATCACCCTCACCACCAGTCCATCACCCTCACCACCAGTCCATCACCCTCACCACCAGTCCATCACCCTCACCACCAGTCCATCACCCTCACCACCAGTCCATCACCCTCACCACCAGTCCATCACCCTCACCACCAGTCCATCACCCTCACCACCAGTCCATCACCCTCACCACCAGTCCATCACCCTCACCACCAGTCCATCACCCTCACCACCAGTCCATCACCCTCACCACCAGTCCATCACCCTCACCACCAGTCCATCACCCTCACCACCAGTCCATCACCCTCACCACCAGTCCATCACCCTCACCACCAGTCCATCACCCTCACCACCAGTCCATCACCCTCACCACCAGTCCATCACCCTCACCACCAGTCCATCACCCTCACCACCAGTCCATCACCCTCACCACCAGTCCATCACCCTCACCACCAGTCCATCACCCTCACCACCAGTCCATCACCCTCACCACCAGTCCATCACCCTCACCACCAGTCCATCACCCTCACCACCAGTCCATCACCCTCACCACCAGTCCATCACCCTCACCACCAGTCCATCACCCTCACCACCAGTCCATCACCCTCACCACCAGTCCATCACCCTCACCACCAGTCCATCACCCTCACCACCAGTCCATCACCCTCACCACCAGTCCATCACCCTCACCACCAGTCCATCACCCTCACCACCAGTCCATCACCCTCACCACCAGTCCATCACCCTCACCACCAGTCCATCACCCTCACCACCAGTCCATCACCCTCACCACCAGTCCATCACCCTCACCACCAGTCCATCACCCTCACCACCAGTCCATCACCCTCACCACCAGTCCATCACCCTCACCACCAGTCCATCACCCTCACCACCAGTCCATCACCCTCACCACCAGTCCATCACCCTCACCACCAGTCCATCACCCTCACCACCAGTCCATCACCCTCACCACCAGTCCATCACCCTCACCACCAGTCCATCACCCTCACCACCAGTCCATCACCCTCACCACCAGTCCATCACCCTCACCACCAGTCCATCACCCTCACCACCAGTCCATCACCCTCACCACCAGTCCATCACCCTCACCACCAGTCCATCACCCTCACCACCAGTCCATCACCCTCACCACCAGTCCATCACCCTCACCACCAGTCCATCACCCTCACCACCAGTCCATCACCCTCACCACCAGTCCATCACCCTCACCACCAGTCCATCACCCTCACCACCAGTCCATCACCCTCACCACCAGTCCATCACCCTCACCACCAGTCCATCACCCTCACCACCAGTCCATCACCCTCACCACCAGTCCATCACCCTCACCACCAGTCCATCACCCTCACCACCAGTCCATCACCCTCACCACCAGTCCATCACCCTCACCACCAGTCCATCACCCTCACCACCAGTCCATCACCCTCACCACCAGTCCATCACCCTCACCACCAGTCCATCACCCTCACCACCAGTCCATCACCCTCACCACCAGTCCATCACCCTCACCACCAGTCCATCACCCTCACCACCAGTCCATCACCCTCACCACCAGTCCATCACCCTCACCACCAGTCCATCACCCTCACCACCAGTCCATCACCCTCACCACCAGTCCATCACCCTCACCACCAGTCCATCACCCTCACCACCAGTCCATCACCCTCACCACCAGTCCATCACCCTCACCACCAGTCCATCACCCTCACCACCAGTCCATCACCCTCACCACCAGTCCATCACCCTCACCACCAGTCCATCACCCTCACCACCAGTCCATCACCCTCACCACCAGTCCATCACCCTCACCACCAGTCCATCACCCTCACCACCAGTCCATCACCCTCACCACCAGTCCATCACCCTCACCACCAGTCCATCACCCTCACCACCAGTCCATCACCCTCACCACCAGTCCATCACCCTCACCACCAGTCCATCACCCTCACCACCAGTCCATCACCCTCACCACCAGTCCATCACCCTCACCACCAGTCCATCACCCTCACCACCAGTCCATCACCCTCACCACCAGTCCAGTCTCACCACCAGTCCATCACCCTCACCACCAGTCCATCACCCTCACCACCAGTCCATCACCCTCACCACCAGTCCATCACCCTCACCACCAGTCCATCACCCTCACCACCAGTCCATCACCCTCACCACCAGTCCATCACCCTCACCACCAGTCCATCACCCTCACCACCAGTCCATCACCCTCACCACCAGTCCATCACCCTCACCACCAGTCCATCACCCTCACCACCAGTCCATCACCCTCACCACCAGTCCATCACCCTCACCACCAGTCCATCACCCTCACCACCAGTCCATCACCCTCACCACCAGTCCATCACCCTCACCACCAGTCCATCACCCTCACCACCAGTCCATCACCCTCACCACCAGTCCATCACCCACACCACCAGTCCATCACCCTCAAAACCAATCCATCACCCTCACCACCAGTCCATCACCCTCAAAACCAATCCCTCACCACCAGTCCATCTCCTTCACTAGTCCATCACCCTCACCACCAGTCCATCACCTTCACCACCAGTCCATCACCCTCACCACCAGTCCATCACCCTCACCACCAGTCCATCACCCTCACCACCAGTCCATCACCCTCACCACCAGTCCATCACCCTCACCACCAGTCCATCACCCTCACCACCAGTCCATCACCCTCACCACCAGTCCTTCACCCTCACCACCAGTTCATCACCCTCACCACCAGTCCATCACCCTCACCACCAGTCCATCACCCTCACCACCAGTCCATCACCCTCACCAACAGTCCATCACCCTCACCACCAGTTCATCACCTCACCACCAGTCCATCCCCCTCACCACCAGTCCATCACCCTCACCACCAGTCCATCACCCTCACCACCAGTCCATCACCCTCACCACCAGTCCATCACCCTCACCACCAGTCCATCACCCTCACCACCAGTCCATCACCCTCACCACCAGTCCATCACCCTCACCACCAGTCCATCACCCTCGCCACAAGTCCATCACCCTCACCACCAGTCCATCACCCTCACCACCAGTCCATCACCCTCACCACCAGTCCATCACCCTCACCACCAGTCCATCACCCTCACCACCAGTCCACCATCACCACCAGTCCATCACCATCACCACCAGTCCATCACCACCAGTCCATCACCATCACCACCAGTCCATCACCATCACCACCAGTCCACCATCACCACCAGTCCATCACCCTCACCACCAGTCCATCACCCTCACCACCAGTCCATCACCCTCACCACCAGTCCATCACCCTCACCACCAGTCCATCACCCTCACCACCAGTCAATCACCACCAGTCCATCACCCTCACCACCAGTCCATCACCCTCACCACCAGTCCATCACCCTCACCACCAGTCCATCATCCTCACCACCAGTCCATCACCCTCACCACCAGTCCATCACCCTCACCACCAGTCCATCACCCTCACCACCAGTCCATCACCCTCACCACCAGTCCATCACCACCACCACCATCACCACCACCACCACCATCACCCTCACCACCAGTCCATCACCCTCACCACCAGTCAATCACCACCAGTCCATCACCCTCACCACCAGTCCATCACTCATCATCCTCATCATCACCACCAGTCATCATCACCCTCACCACCAGTCCATCACCCTCACCACCAGTCCATCACCCTCACCACCAGTCTATCACCCTCTCCACCAGTCAATCACCCCACCACATCACCCTCACCACCACATCACCCTCACCACCAGTCCATCACCCTCACCACCAGTCAATCACCCTCACCACCAGTCAATCACCCTCACCACCAGTCATCACCCTCACCACCACCATCACCCTCACCACCAGTAAATCACCCTCACCACCAGTCACCCTCACCACCAGTCCATTACCCTCACCACCACTGCATCACCCTCACCACCAGTCAATCACCACCAGTCCATCACCCTCACCACCAGCCTATCACCCTCACCACCAGTCAATCACCACCACTGCATCACCCTCACCACCAGTCAATTAACAAAACAACCGGTAGTGGGAAGTGTGGAATGGTTAATACCCGGGCGTCCCCAGGTGGAGACCTGGAAAAATAAACCACACCTGACTATGACCACACCCGACTAAAACCACATCTATGACCACACCTGACCATGACCACATGTGACTACGACCACACCTGTGTGGAGAGCCAGTAATGTATTAATATATATGGATAATGAGAGAAGCTTAAATTCAGTTCGATAATATCATAGCATCAACAGGTAAATCTTAACCGTAGTACAGTGAGTACAAGAATGTGAGTACACCTGACTTTGTCCACACCTGACCTGCCCACACCTGACCCTGCCCACACCTGACCCTGCCCACACCTGACCTGCCCACACCTGACCCTGCCCACACCTGACCCTGCCCACACCTGACCCTGCCCACGCTTGACCTTGCCCACACCTGACCCTGCCCACACCTGACTATGCCCACACCTGCCCCTGCCCACACCTGCCCCTGCCCACACCTGACCCTGCCCACACCTGACCCTGCCCACACCTGCCCCTGCCCACACCTGACCCTGCCCACACCTGACCCTGCCCACACCTGACTTTGTCCACACCTGACTATGCCCACACCTGACCTGCCCCACTGACCTGCCCACACCTGACTTTGTCCACACCTGACCTGCCACACACCTGACTTTGTCCACACCTGCCCACACCCTGCCCACACCTGACCTGCCCACACCTGACCTGCCCACACCTGACCCTGCCCACACCTGACTGTCCACACCTGACCTGCCCACACCTGACCCTGCCCACACCTGACCCTGCCCACACCTGACTTTGTCCACACCTGACCCTGCCCACACCTGACTGACACTGCCCACACCTGACCCTGCCCACACCTGACTTTGCCCACACCTGACACTGCCCACACCTGACCCTGCCCACACCTGACTGCCCACACCTGCGCACACCTGACCTGCCCACTCCTGACCCTGCCCACACCTGACTTTGTCCACACCTGACCTGCCACACCTGACCTGCCCACACCTGACCCTGCCCACACCTGACTTTGCCCACACCTGACCCTGCCCACACACCTGCTGCCCACACCTGCCCACACCTGACCCCGCCCACACCTCACCTGCGCCACACCTGACCTGCCCACACCTGACCCTGCCCACACTTGACTTTGTCCACACCTGACCTGCCCACACCTGACCCTGCCCACACCTGACCCTGCCCACACCTGACCCTGCCCACACCTGACTTTGTCCACACCTGACCTGCCCACACCTGACCCTGCCCACACCTGCCCACACCTGACCTGCCCACACCTGACCTGCCCACACCTGCCCACACCCCTGCCCACACCTGACCCTGTCCACACCTGACCTGCCCACACCTGACCCTGCCCACACCTGACTGTCCACACCTGACCTGCCCACACCTGACCCTGCCCACACCTGACTTTGTCCACACCTGACCTGCCCACACCTGACCCTGCCCACACCTGACCCTCCACACCTGACCCACACCTGACCCTGCCCACACCTGTCCCGGCCCACACCTGACCCTGCCCACACCTGACCTGCCCACACCTGACCCTGCCCACACCTGACCCTGCCCACACCTGACCCTGCCCCACACCTGACACCTGCTCACACCTGACTGCCCACACCTGACCTGCCCACACCTGACCCTGCCCACACCTGACACTGCCCACACCTGACCTGCCCACACCTGACTGCCCACACCCCTGCCCACACCTGACACCTGACACTGCCCACACCTGACCTGCCCACACCTGACCCTGCCCACACCTACCCCTGCCCACACCTGACCCTGCCCACACCTGCCCACACCTGACTTTGACCACACCTGACCTGCCCACACCTGACACTGCCCACACCTGACCTGCCCACACCTGACCCAGCCCACACATGACCCTGCCCACACCTGACCCTGCCCACACCCTGTCCACACCTGACCTGCCCACACCTGACCCTGCCCACACCACCCCGCCCACACCTGACTTTGCCCACACCTGACCTGCCCACACCTGACCCTGCCCACACCTGACTTTGTCCACACCTGACCTGCCCACACCTGACCCTGCCCACACCTGACTTTGTCCACACCTGACCTGCCCACACCTGACCCTGCCCACACCTGACTTTGCCCACACCTGACCTGCCCACACCTGACCCTGCCCACACCCTGCCCACACCTGACCTGCCCACACCTGACCCTGCCCACACCTGACCCTGCCCACACCTGACCCTGCCCACACCTGACCTGTCCACACCTGACCTGCCCACACCTGACCCTGCCCACACCTGACTTTGTCCACTGACTTTGTCCACACCTGACCTGACCACACCTGACCTGCCCACACCTGACCTGCCCACACCTGACCCTGCCCACACCTGACCTGCCCACACTTGACCCTGCCCACACCTGACTTTGTCCACACCACACACCTGACCCTGCCCACACCTGACCTGCCCACACCTGACCTGCCCACACCTGACTTTGTCCACACCTGACTTTGTCCACACCTGACCCTGCCCACACCTGACCCTGCCCACACCTGACCTGCCCACACCTGACCCTGCCCACACCTGACTTTGTCCACACCTGACCTGCCCACACCTGACCCTGCCCACACCTGACCCTGCCACACTGACCTGCCCACACCTGACCTGTCCACACCTGACCTGCCCACACCTGACCCTGCCCACACCTGACCTGGCCACACCTGACCCTGCCCACACCTGACTTTGTCCACACCTGACCTGCCCACACCTGACCCTGCCCACACCTGACCCTGCCCACACCTGACCCTGCCCACACCTGACCCTGCCCACACCTGACCCTGCCCACACCTGACCCTGCCCACACCTGACCCTGCCCACACCTGACCCTGCCCACACCTGACTTTGTCCACACCTGACCTGCCCACACCTGACCCTGCCCACACCTGACCCTGCCCACACCTGACCCTGCCCACACCTGACCCTGCCCACACCTGACACTGCCCACACCTGACACTGCCCACACCTGACCCTGCCCACACCTGACGCTGACCACACGTCACCCTGCCCACACCTGACCCTGCCGACACCTGATGATGCCCACACCTGACCCTGCCCACACCTAACCCTGTCCACACCTAACCCTGCCCACACCTGACCCTTCCAACACTTAACCCTGCCCACACCTGACCCTGCCCACACCTGATCCTTCCCACACGTGACCTTGCCCACACCTAACCCTAACCACACCTGACCCTAACCAGACCTGGCAATGACCTCACCTGACACCGCCCATACCTGTCCCTGCCCACACTTGACTATGCCCACACCTAACTCTGCCCACACCTGACCCTGCCCACACCTGACGATGACCACACCTGACCCTACTCACACCTAACCCTAACCACACCTGTCCCTACCAACACCTGACGATGACCACACGTGACCTGACCCCACTTGACCTGACCCACATACCTGACCCTGCCCACACCTGACCCTGCCCACACCTCCTGCCCACACCTGACCCTGCCCACACCTGACCCTGCCCACACCTGACCCTGCCCACACCTGACCCTACCCAAAGCTGACGATGACCACACCTGACCCTGCCCAAACCAGACGATGACCACACCTGACCCTTCCCACACCTATCCCTAACCATACCTGACCCTGCCCACACATGATGATGACCACACGTGACCTTGCCCACACCTAACCCTAACCACACCTGACCCTGCACACTCCTGACCCTGCCCACGCCTGACAATGGCTACACTTGACCTTGCCCACACCTAAACCTAACCATACCTGACACTGCCTACACCTAATGATAACCACATCTGACCCCGCCCATAGCAGACCCTGCCCACACCTGACCCTAACCACACCTGGCGATGACCACATCTGACCTTGCCCACACCTGACTCTGCCCACACCTGACACTAACCATACCTGACCATGACGATACCTGACTCTGCCCATTCCTGACCCTGCCGCCACCTGACCCTGCCGACACCTGACCCTCTCCACACCTGACCCAGCTCACAATTAACCCTAGCCACACCTGACGATGACCACACCAGACCCTGCCCACACCTGACCCTGCCCACACCTGACCCTGCCCACACCTGATCCTGCCCACACCTGACCCTGCCCAGACCTGATCCTGCTCACACCCTGCCCACACCTGACCCTGCCCACACCCTGCCCACACCTGACCCTGCCCACACCTGACCTGCCCACACCTGACCCTGCCCACACCTGACCCTGCCCACACCTGACCCTGCCTCACCACCTGTCCCTGCCCACATCTGACCCTGCCCACACCTGACGATGACCACACCTGACCTGGCCACATCTGACCCCGCCCACACCTGACCCTGCCGGCACCAGACCCTGCCTACACCTAATGATGCCCACGCCTGACCCTGCCCACACCTGACCCTGCCCACACCTGACCCTGCCCACACCTGACCCTGCCCATACCTGACGATGACCACATCTGACCCCGCCCATACCTGACCCTGCCCACACCTGACCGTAACCACAAAAAGCGATGACCACATCTGACCCTGATCACACCTGACCCTTCACACTCCTCACGATGACCACACCTAACCCTGAGCACATCTTACCCTGCCCACACTTAGCCCATACCTGACCCTGCCCACACCTGACCCTGCCCACACGTGACCCTGACCACACCTGACTGCTGACCACACCTGACCTGCCCACACCTGACCCTGCCCACACCTGACCCGACCACACCTGACCCTGCCCACACCTGACCCTGCCCACACCTGACCCTGCCCACACCTGAACCAGCCCACACATAACCCTAGCCACACCTGATGATGACCACACCAGACCCTGCCCACACCTGACCCTGCCCACACTTGACCCTACCCACACCTGATCCTGCCCACACCTGACCCTGCCCACACCTGATCCTGCCCACACCTGACCCTTCTTCTTCTTCTTCTTATGACCAGAGCTTTGGTAAGATGGGTAAGGAAGAAGGATGGGTAAGGATAGAAATATTGGAAAAGGGTGGGAGGGGGGAGAGAGGTAGGATATAAAAGGTAAGTGGCCCAACCACTTTGGTGTAATTTAAAAAGTGTATGTGAGATAATAAGATATTCTTAAAGGGGTATAATACTAACCCATCAGAGTCACATAGATATAACAGATATATAAGTACATGACTCTGAATTGGTAGTAGTTATACAAGTTGCAATTGCTTTTTTTTTTTTTTTTTTTTTTTTTTTTTTTTTTTTTTTTTTGGGCGATTGTACAACGGATATTTAAGTGACAAGGACGGCAATAATTTTCTGGCCAGTTTATAAAGAATTACTTGACAATGGCTTCTTACAGGTGGTGTCCCGCCATAGTAAATTTAGCATAATTTTTACAGTAGAATGTTATATAAGATGTCTCCCTAATTGGGGGCGATGATTTTCTCAGTAAACATAGAAGGGTTCTGGTGTTACCCAATCATCTTCATCAGGGAGGTTGCTCAATATCATTGGTCGATGGTAATCATCTTTATGGATAAAACGACGGACCCTCTGTGGGAGAGTCATTCTTTGAGTCCTGTGAGGAGGAGTATTGATGATATAATCCGTGGTATTTACAACTTGTAGAGGATGTTCTCTATCTGGCATGTATAGTTCTTGCATTGTATAGAGTTGTTTCTTTTTCAGGGTGTCAAGGCGTACATTTAAGGCAGTAATATCTTGTTGTACGTGTAAATCTGCCATTTTAACTCTGTCTCTCCTCCTGGTGCCCGTAATGAAGCGAAGAGCTCTATTCTGGACCCGTTGTAACCGTAGCATGTTGGTCTTTGTTGTTAATGACATTGGGACACATGGATATTCGAGTATAGGTCTTATTATCATTTTATACAGATGTTTTTTGACATGTGGAGGAGCTTGATTGAATCGAAAGAGACTGCTAAGACCGGCTTTGGCTATGTTGATCTTTTTATTTACATGAGATGTTGAGTGGAGCAGCCTGTCTATTTCATATCCCAAGATCTTGTTAGGGTTTCTAATGGCTACAGGTGTACCTCTGATGGAGATACCCCCTTTATCTTCGATGGTTGATGCAAAACATCCTATCGTGCTAACAAGGACTTTGTCAGGATTAGTCGTAATTCTCCATTTCTTTTCCCAATTAGATGTTCGACGAAGTTCAATATTCATTTTTTCTATGACTCTCTCATACTTGTATTTTCCTGTTACCGGAGTTGATGAGACGACATGAATAACATCATCTGCAAACTGTGTTATAATTGTATCATTAAACTCTGGTTGAGGAAGGTCATTCACATAAATGTTGAACAGAATTGGACTAAGACAAGAACCTTGTGGGACACCAGCTGTTGGTATAAAAGGCTCTGTCGACCTGCCATGAAAGGTGGGAATGATTTTTCTTTGAGTTAAGAAGTTATATATTAATCTGAGAAAGGTCCAGTTATGGTCTGGTAGGTCAATAAGTTTGTATATAAGACCATCATGCCATAAGCTATCAAAAGCTTTATGAACATCTCTGGTGGCAATTAGGGCAAGATTGCCCTGATGTTTTAGACTTGCTACAGTATCGAAAATAATATTTATTGCATGATTGGTACCTCTATGTGTTCTAAAGCCAAATTGTTTTTCAGTAAAAAGGTGATTAAACTCCATATAGTAGTTCAGTCTGTTGGAAATGATCTTCTCAAGAACTTTTCCAGTGACTTCAAGTAAAGATATAGGTCTATAGTTCCCTGGTTGGTGGATGTCTTTATTGGGCTTAGCAAGAAAGATCATCCTAGCAGTCTTAAAAACCACTGGAAAATGTCCTGAGGCCAAGATGGCATTAAAGATATTAACCAAAGACTGTTTACAATTTCTGGGTAGGAACTTTATTTGTTTCATTGTTATTCCAGAGAGACCAGGGGCTCTATTTCGCATTCTTCCAATAACCTGACTCATCTCGAGTAATGTAATAGGTCTAGTAAGCGGGTGGGCGTCTTCAAGAGTTGATGTATCGATGGAAGGTAGTGGTTGTAGATCATCTAAGTTCTCATCTCTCCATTCATTTACCAACTGATAGTGATTATTGTTAAATTGACGACTGTTATTGTGGGAGAGAATTTTCTCCCATACATCACCCATCAAATTAGCCTGGTCCTGTGGATCGTCAAGTTTAATCTCAACATCTTCATCATCCTCATCAGTGAAGGTATGAACTAGGTAGTTAGGAGCCTTGTGCTTTGCCCCTAAAAGTTGTCGGATCTTACTCCAAAATTTTGCTGGCTCACGTTTATACTGATTAGCTTGGAGAACTAGCAATTTCCATAAGTCACGTTTGTGATGACTAATCATGTTAATTAATTCTTGCCTTAATCTATTCAATGTAGCTACTGGTGGTTGTCGCGTTTGAAGATGCCTTCGACATTCTGCTTGATAATTTCTTAAAGCGTCTCTAATTTCCCTAGTAGGTTTATATTGTTGGTATATCTTTGTGGAAGCTAATTGGCAAGTTGCATTAGTAGCTTCAATTATTCGATTATGAAGGGACCTGATCGCGTCGTCAATTGCAGTGGAAGGTTGATTTTCCAACGACACAATTTCATCTTCACCAAGAAATGCCCTGAAGGGGTCAAATCCTAGGGTGTTGAGATTGGGTTTAGGAGGAACAGGTATTCTAAATGGAGAAGTTTGTAGTTGTATTATAACAGGGATATGGTCAGATCCTACGTTTCCACCAGGAGATATACGACAATGAAAGAGGTCACAGTCTCTGTTTGTCAGGACTATATCTGGTGTCCCTGGATGAGGTCCAATGTACGATTTAAAGAATGGGCCTTGAAATGACAAGTTTCTGGCTGTCATGATATTAAATAGTTGTTTTCCTTTTAAGTCACCCAGTGGAATACCAGCTCCACAGTTAAAGAGGGCAGGGTGATGAGCATTAAAATCTCCCGCTAGAATTGTTGGAATATTTCTGCTTAATATCCTATGTAGAGGAATTGACTCTATATATTGTTGTCTCGGGGGAAAATATCCAGTTGCTATCACTAGTTGGCCATGAGACGTTGTCATTTCTATTGCAAGAATGTTATCTTCATCAACATGAATATTTTTAAATGTATAGCCTAATTTAACTAAGATGGCTACACCACTAAAGGGTCCTCTCGATTTCTCCACAGTAGAGTAACCACGTAATTTAATATGTTGGTTCACTCTTGCAGCTGTCTCATTCAAGAGTATAACATCGGGATTGTAATTATGTAGTTCAACTTCAAGGAGGTAACGGTTATTGAAGAAATGTTGAATATTAAGTTGGAAAATTGTAATCCCCATTATTTCTTGCACTTCGCTCGTGTACTGCGGTCTGAACGCCTGCAAGTAATGTCTTGTTTGGTATCCACACTATCCCTGCTGGACTCATCAAGGGGAGGAGGGAAGTTCTGAGTAGTTGCTTGTGTATTGAAATT
The DNA here is from genome assembly GCF_038502225.1 of Cherax quadricarinatus. Taxonomy (NCBI): domain Eukaryota; kingdom Metazoa; phylum Arthropoda; class Malacostraca; order Decapoda; family Parastacidae; genus Cherax; species Cherax quadricarinatus. Next base: position 18,076 of record NW_027199161.1, read on the forward strand.
GTCACCATCTTCACTAGAATTGGTAATATTAACAGAATCATTAGAGTCATTAGAGTCATCATCAGAAAACTGAGGTGTTGTATTCCCAGTTACAGGAAGCAGAGGCTCGTGAGAGTTAATGGGAGACTGTGGAGGCTCCAAGGAAAAATTTGGTAGGCCAGGTGATTTACCCGGGGAAAGTTCCTGTTCAACAGGATCAGCTGCAATAGCGGAAGAGTAAGCACCAATCTCTGGGGCATCGTTAGGGTCAGGTATTGACTCATCGGGTTGAGGGGAGTTGACAACTTGGTTATGCGAGGTGGGTGATCCCTGGACAAGGGATGAATTAGACTTATTTGAAGAAGTAGAGTAGGGAACATACTTCTTGTTATGAGAAGGTTGGGCCATAATCGTCTTAACATTTTCAGGGATAGTAATGGGAGTGATCCCATTAGCCAATAACAAATCATTTAAAACAGAGCAGAGATGAATGTCACCTTCTGTTATGTCTTCGGCCAGCATATATATTAGTTGTGCTCTCGTCATATCCCCGGCTGAGGATACCTGAGACATGGGAGGTGAGGCTGAACCTTGTTGTTGCGTTTGTGTTTGTTTTAGGTGAGGGTTAGATTGGGGCACTCCAAGAGGGGCAGAATTTCAAACATTGGAACCAGTGGTAGAGGCATGAGGAGTCCCACTAGATCCAGGCAAAGCTGGGAAGGAAGTTTGGGACATTGTTGGAGGTGTCTGGGGAGTGGTCTTCTTAGAAGTGGACAGCTTCTTAGCTTCAATAATTTTCTGTATTTCCTTTTTCCTCTCAGGACAGAGAGCAGAAACAGCTGATGTTTACCATTGCAGAGGTCACATTTGGGTGTATTTTTATTATTACAATCCTTATAAGAATGTTGGCCAGAACAAATGCTGCAAATCTGCCCTTGAGTACTGCATTTGTTGGTGGTATGACCAAAGGCATAACATTTAAAACATTGTGTCACACTGACAAATCGTTCAAGAGAGATTTGGTCAGGTGTACATCTGGTGCCAAAACATTTGAAGCCATTTTGACACACAAGTTTGGCCTCTTCAGGTGTCTCAAGTATTAACTTTAAGGTTACCTGGTTGTTGTTAGGTTTAGAGAATTTGTGTGCTTCGACAGCCCTAAATTCAGAATTCTCCGTATTAAAGTCTTCAACAATTTCATTCACTGTGCTATGTTGCATGAAACTGTTAATTCTGGCAACAAACACAGTCCTCTGAGCTTGATAGCTCTCGGGTGCAACTGGTGTAACACCAAAAGTCTTCAATTTTTCCAGAACATCATGCTTCAGCAGTTGAAGTAACTCTTCTTCAGAAGAGAGGAGAAGTACTGCTCCAGCGTGGGTTTGAAAAACATCCACTGGAGCAACAGTTGAATTCGAGCAAATACATGCTAGAATTTCTTTCATCGTCTTTTGGTTGCCATCAACACGTAATCTTACTCTTATCCTCGCCATGATGTCTAGGAAGGTACATCTGGCAGAGGAGTTACTTAACAAAAAGGGATCTTTCCTTAGTGTTATTCTAGCATCCTATTTCAGCTGACATATGAAGGTCAGCCCCTAAGATAGCCTACCCTCGAGTGGTGAAGGGGAAAGGGCCCAACGCAAAGATCGGCCTGATTTTAAAAAAACACACGGGCTACCGGATGGTCAAAATGCCTTGTGTTAACTCGCCAAAGCGAAGTTGCCGAAAAAGAAGAAGATAGGAAAGTCAGAAGGATAGCAATGTATGTAGTGTGTTAGTGTGTGGGCCAGTGTAGATGTTTGTGTGAGGGGAGGAAGTGGAAGGATGGGGGTATGGGGAAGAGAGGGATGAACAAGCAAGCAAGTCACCGCCTTACCCTCTTGACACATGCAACCCACATATCGGGCCATCATTACCACATGCAAGCTACATATCTGGCCAACATTACCACATGCAAGCCACATATCTGGCCAGCATTACCACATGCAAGCTACATATCTGGCCAGCATTACCAAATGCAAGCCACATATCTGGCCAACATTACCACATGCAAGCCACATATCTGGCAAGCATTACCACATGCAAGCCACATATCCATTTTAAATAATTCTGGTTTTGTCTGGCAACTGAAGTATACCTAGAGTTTCGGGGGTCAACGCCCCCGTGGCTCGGTCTGAGACCTGGCCTCGTGGTGGATCAGGGTCTGATCAACCAGGCTGTTACTGCTGGCACAGGCAAATTGACGTACGATTCACAGCGCGGATGGTCAGGTACTGACTTTATGTGCCTCACCAGTGTTTTTTCTATTGTTTGGTAGGAATTTGTCATATACTCTGATACAGTTTAATTTCCTAAAGTTTTCCATATCTGAGTAGTTGAAATTTCTCTTCATTGAACTTCATATTGTTTTGAATGGCCCATTTGATGAGTTGGATGACATCCGCCTGGAGTCTTGCCACTGTCATGGGAATCCGGGTGTCATCCGCAAAAGACAGGGAACTATGGCTTACGTCTCTGTCAGATATGAGGATGAGGAATAGGACGGGAGTGAGTACTGTGCCTTGTGGAACACAGCTTCTCACCGTACCTGCCTCAGACATTACTCTGTTTACTATTACTCTTTGTTTTCTATTTGTCAGGAAGTTATAGACCCACAAACCAACTTTTTCTGTTATTCCTTTATCACTCATTGTGTGTGCTATTACACCATGGTCACACTTGTTGAAAACTCTTGCTAAATCTGTGTACTACATCTGTATTTTGTTTATCCTCTACAGCATCCAGGAAATTTAGACAAATTTAAGTGTTTCTATAAAGCCTAACGTCTTACCAAATTTATTTTTACTTAGAATAATGAATATCAAAAATTTAGCGAGATTCAGTATATACTGAAATACAAGAGGGACAATCACAGTGCTGGAGGTTAAAGATCGCGTCGTTTGACAAGAGCTTTTAGCTAATAAATTCATCTGTGTAAGAGAAATCATGTCAGATGATTTTATCTTCGGGAAAAACGTGAGTAACAAATCAACTTGTTCCATCTGTCCCTATTGTCCTCTCAGTACCTTTAAATTTTACATTCGCCTAAAAGGTAACATTATAGAGCAGCAGCAGTGATACACTTGTGCACTTGTAATCAACAACATGTTGTAACCACCCACAGGATAGGAAGGGTAGGAGGGAGTGGAGACGGGAGAGACAGAATAGGGAGAGAAGAAGTAAGGGACGGATGGATGAAGGGTAAGTGCCAAAGCGTTTCACAATAATTGTTTACCTCCCATGCACATTTTATTATCGTCCTCTGTACGTCCCTCTGAAAATGTCAGTACAGTACGTTACCTCGCATTCTGCCATCGCAATCAACTTTCTACCTGCCCAGCCTCCTGTATTTTTATGTACCTAGTCTTCTCTGGTTATAATTTATCTTTTTCAAATCCAAAGATTACCTATCTGCCATTCTCTCTCTCTCTCTCTCTCTCTCTCTCTCTCTCTCTCTCTCTCTCTCTCTCTCTCATTCTCTCTCTCTCTCTCTCTCTCTCTCTCTCTCTCTCTCTCTCTCATTATCTGACTCTCTCTCTCTTTGTCTGTCTGTCTCTATGTCTCTCTCTCTCTCTCTCTCTCTCTCTCTCTCTATATCTCTCTCTCTCTCTCTTACACAGGTTTGATAAGGTTGTTGATCCCTAGCTTATTGACAGCTAGTATTACAGGCTAAGGATTCCTAACTTATTATAAGCTAAGAGCTGTTACCTACATCAGCTCATTTGAAAGCATTTCTATTGTTATGATGATACAAGGGACAGGATGAAGTTGAGTGCCATCTGTGGGCCAGCATTTTCATTTGATCAACTGACTTTATCTCGTTGATATCATTATGCTGTACGTGAATGTGTTCCATACTCTAGTCATCCTGGGTATGTATGATCTCAGATGGAGTGCGATGTTCTGAGCAGGGTACAGCCAGAGTGAAGCTGCTGCTTTCTGCCTGTCTTGTGGCATAAAAGCTTGTTTCACGCTGTCCTCATGATCCAAGTGTATTTGACAATATTACCTTGTACATACAGTAAGGCCACCCACATCCTCCTATGTTGGTTCTGCTGAAATGACAGATCTATCCAGGAGGTGTCCAGCGAGATGAGATTGTCTTGCTCTGTTCTCTACTCTGTCCAGCAGTCGAGATGAGGTAGGCAAAATCCAAGAAAGTGGAGCATACTCAAGGTGGAGCGTACTTGTGCCTCAACAGGTGATCTTGCAACCCCTACTGTCAAGCAGATGCGAGATACGGCGAAGTGCTAAGCTTCCCTGGCTGCCTTGTTTGCAAGATTTTACAACATGGTTCTTCATGGCTATTTGAGTCAACCCTCACCCAAGGATATCAACTTTCTCTCTCTCTGTCTCTCTCTCTGCCCCTCTCTCTCTCTGTCTGTCTCTCTCTCTCTCTCTCTCTCTCTCTCTCTCTCTCTCATTCTCTCTCTCTCTCTCTCTCTCTCTCTCTCTCTCTCTCTGTCTCTCTCTCTCTCTGTCTCTCTCTCTCTCTCTCTCTCTCTCTCTCTCTCTCTCTCTCTCTCTCTCTCTCTCTCTCTCTCTCTCTCTCTCTCTCTCTCTCTCTCTCTCTCTCTATCTAATGTCTCTCTCTGTCTTTTTTTTTTTTTTTTTTTTTTTTTTTTTTTTTTTTACACATGGTTTGACAAGGTTATTGATCCCTAGGTTTATTGACGTTTATTTACAGGTTAGCGGATTCCGAACTTTATTGATAAGCCAAGAGCTGTTACCACACCATCATTTGAGCATTTCTTATTGTTATACAAGGCAAGTAGGGGAACAGGATGTAGTTGAGCCATCTGTGCTAGCATTTTCATTTGTTCGACGTTATCTCGTTGACATCATTATGCTGTACGAATGTGTTCCATACTCGAGTCATCCTGTATGTATGATCTCAGATGGAGTGATGTTCTGGAGAAGGGACAGCCAGAGTAGTTGCCAAGCTGCCCGTCTTGTGGCATAAAAGCTTGTTTCGCGCGTCTCAAAGTGGATCCGCGGTATTTTGACAATATTGGCTCTTGTACATACTGGTAGTAAGGCCACCCACATCCCTCCGTATGTTGAAGGCTCTGCTGAAATGGCCAGATCCATCCAGGATGGTCCAGGCGAGAGATGAGACGTCTGCTCTGTTCCTCACTCTGTCAAGCAGTCGCAGATGAGAGGGGGGACAGGCAAACCAAGAAAGTGGAGCATACTTTCAAGGTGTGAGCTACTTGTGCTCTGTACAGGATCTTGCAACCCCATTGTCAAGCAGATGGAGATACGGCGGGCGGCTGTGTTTTCCTGGCTGCCTTGTTTGCAGATTTACAACATGGTTCTTCATGGTTAGTTTGGAGTCAAATTCTCACCCCAAGGATATCAACTTCTTCTCCAGGTGCCAACATCAGCTCATTCATCCTACTACTGCACCAGCATTACCATCATGGTGCCTTAGAGACGACTGTCATCATCTGCGTTTCTTCTCTCAGGTGCAATGTTACTTGCCATCTATTTCCCAAGCTGATATAGCTCAGCTGGTAATTGATGTAGCTTTAGAGCAGCTGCATTTCTTCTCTTGGATAAGTGAATGTTAGTGTACAGTCAGTCTGCATATGCATGTGATTCTGGGATGAGATGAAGAAGGTCGTTGAAGCAGATATTCCATAACACAGTGACCCAGCACACTTCCTCGTGGGAACGCTTGCCCCAATAGGATGTTTTGTTATCCTGTTCCATTGAGAACTACACTTAGAGATCTACTCATGAAGGTAATCGCTGAGGAGACATATGCAGAGCCTGCAATTCCCAGTGCTTCTGGTTTAGCAAGAGGCCCTGTGCCACACCTGGTCGAAAGTGCCATAATGTCCAGTGCTACCACACAGTTGACTTTGGATTCATCCAGTGATCTGTGCCACTTAGTGGAGAGGTTTAACAACAGATCAGCAGCAGAGTAATCCTTCCTGAAGCCATATTGGATGATCACAAAGTAGTGAGTGGTAGTTAGGGCCTGTCATTTGTCTTGAGATTATTAGTTCCAAGGGATCTTAATAGTGATTGACAGGGAGTGACACTGGTCTGTAGTTGCTGATTTCTGCCTCTGCTCTCTTTTGTAGTCAGGGACTACATTTGCCTCTTTCCATGGAGAGGGCTATTTGCACTGTACTAGGCAGTGCTGAAAGATGCGAGTTAGATGTGCTGCTAGCTGGTCTGCACATCTTCAACAATCTTGGGCTCAACTTGTCTGGGCCCACAGCCTTTCTTTGGTCAAGGATTTAAGCATGAATGCACTCTCCTGCCTTATTGTCACCCCTGACAGTTTTGACACAGTTCTTGCAGCTAGCTGGCGAGGGTCCTTGCTGATCAGGGAACTTGCATTTTGGTAGCAGGTGTTCAGCAAAGAGGTCCAGCTTTCTTGACTACTAGTAGAGGTGGTCCCATCCCTGTCGATTTAGAGGTGGAATAAGTTCATCAGGCAGATAACCTTGTCTGTCCTGGACCAGGGACCACCAGGTTTTGCCTACCCTACCTTGGCTAACTTTCTTTTTAGTGTCCAACCCCATTTAGCAATGGCCCACTTTTGAACATCACCATATGTCAAAGTACAGGCTTGCATGTGCAAGTTCCTGTTATAGGTGGTAGGATGTCTCTCACCTTCTCAAGCATGCTTTGTACTTTAGCAGTAGCCTCTCTACAACGAAAGCCAAACCAAGGCTGATCTGTAGGCTTTGTCACATATTGCCGGTGAGGAATGTGTTCTTTGCAGATTACGATGTGTCCAGAAGGCTTTCACTTGGTTGTCAACATCCCCCTGGAGAAGAGCATTCCAGTTTGGTGGTGTATGAGCCCAGAGCAAAGGGGCTGGCCAATGGCCCTTCCCCACAGCCAGGTTGTGCGTGTGTGGACTCCTCACCTCGTTCTGTTGGGA
>NW_027199161.1:32500-35059 GCF_038502225.1 Cherax quadricarinatus
TGTAGACGCCTCGCCATCCAGTGGCTTTATTGTAGACGCCTCGCCATCCAGTGGCTTTATTGTAGACGCCTCGCCATCCAGTGGCTTTATTGTAGACGCCTCGCCATCCAGTGGCTTTATTGTAGACGCCTCGCCATGCAGTGGCTTTATTGTAGACGCCTCGCCATCCAGTGGCTTTATTGTAGACGCCTCGCCATCCAGTGGCTTTATTGTAGACGCCTCGCCATCCAGTGGCTTTATTGTAGACGCCTCGCCATCCAGTGGCTTTATTGTAGACGCCTCGCCATCCAGTGGCTTTATTGTAGACGTCTCGCCATCCAGTGGCTTTATTGTAGACGTCTCGCCATCCAGTGGCTTTATTGTAGACGTCTCGCCATAAAGTGGCTTTATTGTAGACGTCTCGCCATCCAGTGGCTTTATTGTAGACGTCTCGCCATCCAGTGGCTTTATTGTAGACGTCTCGCCATCCAGTGGCTTTATTGTAGACGTCTCGCCATCCAGTGGCTTTATTGTAGACGTCTCGCCATCCAGTGGCTTTATTGTAGACGTCTCGCCATCCAGTGGCTATATTGTAGACGTCTCGCCATCCAGTGGCTTTATTGTAGACGTCTCGCCATCCAGTGGCTTTATTGTAGACGTCTCGCCATCCAGTGGCTTTATTGTAGACGTCTCGCCATCCAGTGGCTTTATTGTAGACGTCTCGCCATCCAGTGGCTTTATTGTAGACGTCTCGCCATCCAGTGGCTTTATTGTAGACGTCTCGCCATCCAGTGGCTTTATTGTAGACGCCTCGCCATCCAGTGGCTTTATTGTAGACGCCTCGCCATCCAGTGGCTTTATTGTAGACGCCTCGCCATCCAGTGGCTTTATTGTAGACGCCTCGCCATCCAGTGGCTTTATTGTAGACGTCTCGCCATCCAGTGGCTTTATTGTAGACGCCTCGCCATCCAGTGGCTTTATTGTAGACGCCTCGCCATCCAGTGGCTTTATTGTAGACGTCTAGCCATCCAGTGGCTTTATTGTAGACTTTATTGTAGACGCCTCGCCATCCAGTGGCTTTATTGTAGACGCCTCGCCATCCAGTGGCTTTATTGTAGACGTCTCGCCATCCAGTGGCTTTATTGTAGACGCCTCGCCATCCAGTGGCTTTATTGTAGACGCCTCGCCATCCAGTGGCTTTATTGTAGACGCCTCGCCATCCAGTGGCTTTATTGTAGACGCCTCGCCATCCAGTGGCTTTATTGTAGACGCCTCGCCATCCAGTGGCTTTATTGTAGACGCCTCGCCATCCAGTGGCTTTATTGTAGACGCCTCGCCATCCAGTGGCTTTATTGTAGACGTCTCGCCATCCAGTGGCTTTATTGTAGACGTCTCGCCATCCAGTGGCTTTATTGTAGACGTCTCGCCATCCAGTGGCTTTATTGTAGACGTCTCGCCATCCAGTGGCTTTATTGTAGACGTCTCGCCATCCAGTGGCTTTATTGTAGACGTCTCGCCATCCAGTGGCTTTATTGTAGACGTCTCGCCATCCAGTGGCTTTATTGTAGACGTCTCGCCATCCAGTGGCTTTATAGACGTCTCGCCATAGACGTCTCGCCATCCAGTGGCTTTATTGTAGACGTCTCGCCATCCAGTGGCTTTATTGTAGACGTCTCGCCATCCAGTGGCTATATTGTAGACGTCTCGCCATCCAGTGGCTATATTGTAGACGTCTCGCCATCCAGTGGCTTTATTGTAGACGTCTCGCCATCCAGTGGCTTTATTGTAGTAGACGTCTCGCCATCCAGTGGCTTTATTGTAGACGTCTCGCCATCCAGTGGCTTTATTGTAGACGTCTCGCCATCCAGTGGCTTTATTGTAGACGTCTCGCCATCCAGTGGCTTTATTGTAGACGTCTCGCCATCCAGTGGCTTTATTGTAGATTGTAGACGTCTCGCCATCCAGTGGCTTTATTGTAGATGTCTCGCCATCCAGTGGCTTTATTGTAGACGCCTCGCCATCCAGTGGCTTTATTGTAGACGCCTCGATATCCAGTGGCTTTATTGTAGACGCCTCGCCATCCAGTGGCTTTATTGTAGACGCCTCGCCATCCAGTGGCTTTATTGTAGACGCCTCGCCATCCAGTGGCTTTATTGTAGACGCCTCGCCATCCAGTGGCTTTATTGTAGACGCCTCGCCATCCAGTGGCTTTATTGTAGACGCCTCGCCATCCAGTGGCTTTATTGTAGACGCCTCGCCATCCAGTGGCTTTATTGTAGACGCCTCGCCATCCAGTGGCTTTATTGTAGACGTCTCGCCATCCAGTGGCTTTATTGTAGACGCCTCGCCATCCAGTGGCTTTATTGTAGACGCCTCGCCATCCAGTGGCTTTATTGTAGACGTCTCGCCATCCAGTGGCTTTATTGTAGACGCCTCGCCATCCAGTGGCTTTATTGTAGACGCCTCGCCATCCAGTGGCTTTATTGTAGACGCCTCGCCATCCAGTGGCTTTATTGTAGACGCCTCGCCATCCAGTGGCTTTATTGTAGACGCCTCGCCATCCAGTGGCTTTATTGTAGA
>NW_027199162.1:0-35043 GCF_038502225.1 Cherax quadricarinatus
TGGGACACCGTATTATTATATAATATATTGGGGAATCGCTAAGCCTATAGGGGTCATACAACGCCTGGGGAAATGGGAGGTAATCAGGTGCGATCCAAGGAAGGTAGGAACAGGTGTAATTCCTTGCATCAGTGAACCTCTTTGAGGGAAATAAGCCACACATCTTGGGTTTTCTGTTACCTGAATTATTAACCATTTATAATGCCAATAATAATAATAATAATAATAATAATAATAATAATAATAATAATAATAATAATTCTGGATAAGCACTGTACTAGGCATACCAGACAGATCCTTCACAAATTCAAGCCTATTTTTGATACTACGCAAGAAGAAATGAAGGAGTCACATCTGTAACACTTGGGTACCTTTATTGCCTTTTTCGGTAATAAAGATACCTGGGTAGTGTTAAATATGTGTGTTAGTCATCAACTTGTCGGTATTGTGTATCTTTAGTGCAACGAAAACATTCTTGGTGGTAGATTTGATCACCGTTCCACTTGTCTGCAACTCACTCTCATTTTTTTTTCTTCTTCTTCTTCTTCTTCTTCTTCTTCTTCTTCTTCTTCTTCTTCTTCTTCTTCTTCTTCTTCTTCTTCTTCTTCTTCTTCTTCTTCTTTCTTGTTATATAGAATTTTGATCACACCAGTAACTCAAAACCAAATTAGTTAAATCCCCACCACTGATATTCTCACATACATAACCAGATTAATTGGGCCTTACTCTGTAAGAAATCTTTGTATCAAATGTGTCTTATTTGAAAGTAAATTATTATTATTATTATTATTATTATTATTTGCCATTTCGTTATTGATGACATGCAATATTAACAAGTTAATGACACACGTACAACACCTGGGCATCTTTGTTGTCAACATGTGTATTAGAGTATTCACAAGCTACCCACACCTGAAATGCTTTAGAAAACGACAAGTTGCAACATTTGGGTATCTTTATTCTGGCGAAACGTTTCCAGAATAAATGTAACATAAATGCTGCGCACAAGTGTCTCATTTATCAACTTGTCGGTTTCAAAACCATTTATTAACATGCACTGTCAGACACAGCAATGTTTTGCTATCTTAATACAGGAATTTCTTCAACGATCTACTTCCACTGGTGGTTTTGTCCACTGGTGACTCCGCCTACCACTGCTCCACCTCATCTGTCATCAGTACTTAAGCCCCTTCTCCACGAATATGCTGCACTTTTATCATGATTGATGGGTTGAACACATCGACTCCAGGCTAAGGGAGTGATTACCTCAAACTCCTTCTCATCTTCCACCTTTCTCTCTATTGGACTGAAGAAGCCACTGACTGGCGAAACGTTTCAAGAATGAAGATACGCAAATGTTGCACTAGTGTCTCAACCGCCCACACGGTTGAGGAGGTTATAACGGCGTTGTTTCAGTTCGTTATGGATCGCTTTAAATTCCCCTTTTGGTCCAAAACATCATCTTAATAACTTTCTTTTTCATAAATCTGGGTATTTTGTGATTTGTTCCAGCCATGTTGTAATTTGTATTCTATATATAGTATTATATGTAGAAGGTTAAGTAAGATTTGTCAGGAAACAGGATGAGCTTGGACCATGGCCGGGCTCCGAAAGTAGTGAAATTCTCGAAACTCTTCAAAGGTAAAGGTATAAGTGTTTCCTGATGCGGGTCTTATTCATATGATGACCCGCAGCTGGAGCTTTTGGTCATCTGACCAAGGCCTTTCACTGGCTTACCCGTCGACCCCTTTAAAAATTATGGTTATGGTTATAATAATTTCATATCTATATGAAGTATATATATATATATATATATATATATATATATATATATATATATATATATATATATATATATATATATATATATATATATATATATATATAAATATATACGTATTATACATTTGTTATATACGAAATAAAAAATATTGGAACCCCTAATGGAAACATTATTATTATTATTATTATTATTATTATTATTATTATTATTATTATTATTATTATTTTATTAACATTTTTATTATATTATTATATTTGCAGGGGAGCACATAAAGCCTGAGTAATGGGATGTAATTAGATTTAATCCAAAGAACTGAAGTGGACTCCATTTCCGTGGATCCAGTCTTCGTCGGCGTCAAGGCGCCTCTCCCTTGAAGGGAATGGAAATAAATTTGGACCAAAATGATTTGTATTCTCAAAGATTAGGTAATGTTAGGTTAAATTATTAAGTTTAGGAGACAACAATGTTAGTTATTTACATTTAAAAATTTTTAAGTTATTTTAACGTGATTAGAATTATCATGGCCGATGGACTGATAGCCTGTCAAGTCTGAGGGACTGAAAACTTTCTGTAAAGGCTGAGAAACTGACTACCTCTTACCAAGGCTGAGGGACTGATCACCTATGAAAGCAGAGAGACTGATCATCTCCTGTCAAGGCTGAGGAACTGAAAACCTTCTATCAAGATTGAGGGACTGATCACCTCAAATTACCTCTTCTCATCTTTCACCGTTTATTCTCTTTATTGGGTTAATAAAGTCACTGGTTGGCGTCTCCAGAATAAAGAGACACTTGTATCTTATTCAAATAGTATTTTAAAATACAATAAGATCTACCTTAATGACTAGAGGGAATATGGCCTACCATGGGCCAGCATGGGCCAGTATGGCCCAGCATGGCGCGGCATGGCTCAGCATGGGCCAGTATGGCTCAGCATGGCCCACCATGGCCTCCCATGGCCCACCATGGCCCACCATGGCCCACCATGGGCCCACCATGGCCCACCATGGGCCAGTATGGGCCTAGCATGTGTCAGTAGGCCTTCTGCAGTGCCTTTTCTTTCTTAATATTACTGTGATCTACTTGTGAACTGTGTCCGGGAGTTTTCCTGGTTTCCGCGGCACGACTCTGGGCCAGGCTCCTCTGGTGCTCGCATTGTCAACTAGGCTGTTGCTGTTAGCGGCCTGTTGGTCCATACATCCATCACAGCCTGGTTGAAATAACGTTAAGCAGGTAACAGGTGGCCTTCATTTATCACTACTATTGTTCAGGAAGGCTGTGAAAGGCTCCTTTATCCAAGAAAATGGAACTCTCCTCATTTTCCTCGTATCAGACATTTATAAATCTCATTTACCAGGCGTTATATGACTCCTGTGGGTTTAGCGCTTACCTGTGAAAAAAAAATTATGTACCGCAGTGTTGCTGGTTGAAGGTATACTGTGTCAGTATATTCCGAACACCATGGCTGCCGTGATCCGCTCTCAGAATAAATCTTCTAAATAGGAAAGAAACATCATAATTTGCGCCTGGAGAATTTGGAATATTGGTCGTAAATCTGCACACCAAAATCACTCACCACGAAAACAAGAGATCCGGCAGCAGGTGCTAAATACCCGCAGTGAAAAGCAGGGAAGCAATGAACACACTAAAAGATAATAAGAGCAAAGGAACCAGTGTTATTCTCCATTCATATGTAAGAGGAATTACCAACAAACTCCTAGCTGTCCTCAAGAGGACACATCAGTTATTCTATTTAGTTCTTGATCAACCGGTCTATGGTTCGTACTTCGAATTGAGTGCGGGTAGCATCAACATCCTGGTTGACTAGGTCATCAGCAGGGAGGAGTGGTTGAGACCATGGTACAGGGGCAGTGACCCCCCAAAATTGTCTTTAGGCAAGCTTCAGGTAGGCTAGGTTAGCATAGGATAGGTTGAGCTAGATTGGATAGGTTGGTTTAGATTGGGTTTGGTTAAATTAGGATGCTGAAGGTTAGTTTTGGTGAGAATTACAAATTTGAAATAAAAAACTTCTTAATAAATTTTATTACTTTACTTTTTTGGAACTTAGAATAGGTAAGATTCGTCAGGAAACAGGACAAGTGACGCTGGCTTTAATCATATGATGACCCACCGCTGGAGCTTTTGGTCATCTGACCGAGGCCTTCCGCTGGCTTACCGGTACTCCCCTTTAAAAATTATGGTCATGATTATAACCATTTATTTTTTGGAAGCAAGAGAAATGTTTTAAGGTGATACCGGAAAAAATAACTTCAAACACCTAGGGGTGTTTATGTCTAAGTATACTCATATATACACTTTGTGGTGTATACGTCTATTTAAATGCTGTGTGTATATACTCTTAAGATGTGTACATATCTGAGTACTTACTTAATCTCTATTTTAAGGATTGAAGTATCCATGTTTTATATTTCACACAGTCCAGTACTTGTGCTGCAGGCCTCCAGTACTTGTGCTGCAGGCCTCCAGTACTTGTGCTGCAGGCCTCCAGTACTTGGGCTGCAGGCCTCCAGTACTTGTGCTGCAGGCAGCTGCCTCCAGTACTTGTGCTGCAGGCCTCCAGTACTTGTGCTGCAGGCCTCCAGCATTTGTGCTGCAGGCCTCCAGTACTTGTGCTGCAGGCCTTCCAGGACTTGTGCTGCAGGCCTCCAGTACTTGTGCTGCAGGCCTCCAGTACTTGTGCTGCAGGCCTCCAGTACTTGTGTTGCAGGCCTCCAGTACTTGCAGGCCTCCAGTACTGCAGGCCTCCAGTACTTGTGTTGCAGGCCTCCAATACTTCTGTTGCAGGCCTGCAGTACTTACGTTGCTGTCTTCCAGTACTGGGTCGAGTTATAAACTATGGCTAGTAACAAGAATTTCAACACTGGCCAGATTAATGATAAACAGTGAACTTAAATATAACATAGAAGAAGAGGTCACATTGGGATAAATACCTGCTGGCCTTCTTAGAGAATCTGGTTGGTTGGAGTAAGGGTCACAGTTGATTCAAGCCAGCCCATCAATTCTTCTCAAACAAGACAGAACGGTACAACACACCTAGTGCTCACTAGAGGATCTAAGGCTGCGTGCTGCCACTAGATGGCTCTTGTAACCTTGTGTTTATAGCAGGCAAAAATAACTACAGGTCTCGTGGTTGCTTTTGTGTACCTCAAATAATATATAAAGCAATTGGAGCATGGTACATGGAGTACAGATGACATGCAGGCTTCAGAACCATTGCGTTGTTGGTAGGATTTAAACTTAAGAAACCAGCTATTGTATTGAAAATTATATAAACTTAGCCACCAAGATTTGCGCTAAATAATTCAGATTACCATTTTATCAGGCCACAAGACTTCCCACTTGACTGTTGGTTACAGGTCTAGTAACTCACAGTTCAAAAGACAAGGTACCACAGAAACTTTTCTTTGCAGTTTTACCCAAAAATGTTACGCATTCGTGTCTCTCAACACGGGCTAGACATAAACTGTAAGTAATTTATTCCACCCACTATACACAAACACGCAAGAAAGGGAATGTAATGAGCCTACTGGACGTTCCTAATCTTTACGGTAAGCAATACCGACAACTTGATAAGTAAGACGCATGTGCAACACTTGGGTAATTTTATTGCCTACACAGAAGGTTTTTTAGTCGAATGCAAAGGTGATTTTAGCATTGGAGACATTGGAAGAAGAAAAAGAGGTAATTCTAAGATGTTCAATCAATCAACCATGATAGGTGTTTAGTCCTCTTCTTTCACTATTAAAATTGTCTATGTATTCAACTGAAGAAGTCTACTGTGCAAGCGAAACGTTTCGGTAGTTTAGATATCGTATCGTTGTCTCTTCATCAATTGGCCCATGCTAGGCTCGTCTTTCTAACACTTAAGGCTTTACCACTGATATTTCTGTCTTACCTAATTTTTGAAGTCTTACGAAGCATTTGTTTCAACGAAGGTTGTTGACAGTTTGTCACACACATCTCCATCTCTGTTATTAAAGTATTACTCTCCTATAGTTCTTCTTAATTTGATTTTTTTTTCTTTGAATGCAATGTTGCTAGTTTTCTCTAGGTTGGGTATTTCCAATAGCTACTTTACCCATGTGCATTTTATTTATTCATGTTTTTTATTTGAGCATTTTACTCGAATCTTCGCTCATTCTAAGTCTTTTTGTCCTTAATCCATATCAATAGGAATCAGTTAGGTTAACGGGGATTAACTTTTTCGTCTTCCTCTGTGTGTGTGTGTGTGTGTACACTCACCTAGTTGTGGTTGCAAGGGTCGAGTCCAAGCTCCTGACCCCGCCTCTTCACTAGTCGCTACTAGGTCACCCTCCCTGAACCGTGAGCTTTATCATACCTCTGCTTAAAGCTATGTATGGATCCTGCCTCCACTACATCACTTCCTAAACTATTCCACTTCCTGACTACTCTGTGGTTGAAGAAATACTTCCTAACATCCCTGTGATTCATCTGTGTCTTCAACTTCCAACTGTGTCCCCTTGTTGCTGTGTCCCATCTCTGGAACATTCTTTGTCCACCTTGTCAATTCCTCTCAGTATTTTGTATGTCGTTATCATGTCACCCTATGTCTCCTGTCCTCCAGTGTCGTCAGGTCGATTTCCCTTAACCTCTCCTCGTAGGACATACCTCTTAGCTCTGGGACTAGTCTTGTTGCTAACCTTTGCATTTGCTCTAGTTTCTTTACGTGCTTGGCTAGGTGTGGGTTCCAAACTGGTGCCGCATACTCCAATATGGGCCTAACGTACACAGTGTACAGGGTCCTGAACGATTCCTTATTAAGATGTCGGAATGCTGTGTGTGTGTGTGTGTGCGCGCGCGTGCATGTATATGTATCTGTTGTTTTTATCCACTGTGTCACACCCAGACGCGCGGTACATAATCTAGACCTGTGTTTCCCAAACTTGAGAGCTACTGCCCCCTAGTGGACGCCTTCAAAATTGTTCTTTTTTTTTTTCCTAGTTGTTTCATTACATCATCGTTACTAATTCTAGTAAATTTATAAGAAGCGTCGCGTCTTTGCAGAAGTTACTTAAGTTCAGTGGAAAGTTTGTTCGAGGGAGCATCAACCCTCATTCCTCAATGAAAGTTTTTTTATTATACAAAAAAAGGGTAAATCTGCATTGTGCTGCAGAGGAAAACTGGGAGGGGGAAGGGCCTGAGTACGCTAGGCTAGGCGCTAGGAGCTGGAACCCCCCCCTCCAGTTATGAAGGGAAAGGTTCTTTGATACTGGCGAAGGGCTCTTGGTTTTACCTGGAGTTTACCTGGAGAGAGTTCCGGGGGTCAACGCCCCCGCGGCCCGGTCTGTGACCAGGCCTCCTGAAGGGAATTAAGAGATACTTTCCTCAATTCTTGGATCACACATTGCCTCCCATTCCCCAGGTGCTGTATGACCTCTACGGGTTTAGCGCTTCTATTTATAAATCTGTTACGCGTCAGCGTCATTCTAGTATAAATCATACCCCGTCACACCTGACCTTAAGAAAGCGAGGCCATCCACCGGGGGTCCTGGCCTGGGACCGGGCCGCTGGGGCCTTCACCCTGATAAATCGACTTCAGGTACAATGTGGGTTCTCCATGACACCGTGGATGGTTCTGTCCTGCCGTAAGGAATGATGGTTGGAATGACTCATATTTTCATCAACATTCTATGATCCTTTGTGCACATACATTCCAACACCACTGTGACTCATGAAATCGTATTGACACGATTGCAAACAAACCATACCACGGGTGGGGTTAGAACCCGCGATCAGTCTAAAAACTCACCCACACACACACACACACACACACACACACACACACACACACACACACACACATACACACACACACGCAGGACTCGACCCCTGCAACCTCAGCTAGGTGAGTACACACATGTAGTGGAGAAGCTGATAAGAGGTGTTCAGTCCCTCAAATGCGAAGAAGTAAAATTTGAGGTGGTCAGTTCCTCAGCTTTGGTAGCTGTTTGATCACATTGATCGGAGGTATGGAGCTGAACACCTACCAAGGCTGAGGGACTGATCACCTCAAAGTTCTTCAGGGCTAAGGGACTGATCACCTGTCAATCTCTGCACTACATATGTTGTCTCCAGTATTTACGTCACGTCTTTATTTCGACTGAAGAAACCTGCTGAGCAGACGTCACCTCTAAACTGTTGCACGTGTGTCTTACTTATGTACTTGTCGATATTGTATACCACTTATGTAATGTTGAGAGGACTTTAAGGGGTGGACTGCGACAGACACTTGGAGAGGCGAGATAGGGGTTCACGAGGGCACAGTTGGAAGGTAAAGACACAGATGAGTCACAGGGATGACAGGAAGGATTTCTACAGCCTCAGGGTGGTCAGGAAGTGGAACGACCTTGATGACGAATCAGAGGAGGAAGGATTCATACTTAGCTTTAAGAACAGGTATGATAAGGTCTACGAGCCTGGCATGGAGTATGTCAGGAAGTGGTGGACGCGAATTCCATGCATTTTCCCAGGGTGTGCCACCCCCCAGGGGGTGTGTCATTCTGTGATGTGCCTTTCATAATAGGTGGAAATCCTACCAACACATCTTATACCTGTGACCGGTTTCAAGAGCTTTTCTACTCTGTTGAATGCCTGATGAAGCAGGTTCTTGCTGTTGGCGACCTGCTAGCTCAACATGTCCTTCACAGCCACGGAGGAAAGTTATCATCGCTGTGATACTTTTTCTTTTTTTACAGGGAGGACTGGAAAGCCAGTGGAAGGCCTCGGACATATGACCAAAAGCTCCACTGCTTCTGTATCACATTTTGAAATAATGATCTGGAACAAATCATCGCGGTTTGCAGAATATATATATATTTTACCTATTTGGCACATATATATATATATATATATATATATATATATATATATATATATATATATATATATATATATATATATATATATATGTCGTGCCGAATAGGCAGAACTTGCGATCTTGGCTTAAATAGCAACGTTCATCTTGCCATAAAGGACAAGTGAAAATAACAAAAAAAAGCACAATACCGTGACTGGAACGATACACAAATAACCCGCACATAAAAGAGAGAAGCTTACGACGACGTTTCGGTCCGACTTGGACCATTTACAAAGTCACACTGTGAAAATTTGTGTATGCAATAATTTCGCCAAAATCATTCTGAACCTAACGAAAAAAATATATTTCACTGTGTTTGTTTAGTATTAAATTATTGTAAACAAATCTAAAATATATTTAGTTGGGTTAGGATAAAATAAATTGCTCTTGTTATAATAAGGTTAGGTAAGTTTTCTAAGATTCTTTTGGTGCAAAATTAAAAAAAATTACATTAACATTAATGAAAAAAATATATCTTTAAACTTATAAAAGAAAATTTCAGAAATGACTTAATTTTAAATGAGGTCTTGCTAATTGACCAGTTTTACATATACGGCACGACACACACAAACACATACATACACACACACACACACACACACACACTCACACACACACACACACACACACACACACACACACACACACACACACACACACACACACACACACACACACACACATATATATATATATATATATATATATATATATATATATATATATATATATATATATATATATATACATAGGGAGGTACCACCTCTCGAACTGTCCTAGGGACCCTCATCATCAGACAAACGAATAAACTTGCTTCAGGGAAAACTCAAGGTTCTCCCTGAAGCTGTTTGAGAATTTTCTCCTACCACCCCCTATATTTCAAGTATGTTTTATTTAAAGACAAAATACATCGGCCAAACATTCACAAAAATACAACAGAAAGTAAAACAACATAGGTAACTCAGAGCTACATCTCGAATACTTCGTCCAGCTCCCCTGCGGTGGACCGCGTGCCCAGAATGCTGCAGGCATTTCCTCTCTGGATCGTAACACTGAGTCTCTGGAAAAGGAAGCTGGTCGCCCTGTGGTCCTTGGTTTCTATGATGAGCCTTTCACCCAGCTCTTTGAGGAACTTTAGAGCACACTTGCCCCATGCTCCAAGGGTCTCCGACCCTATTGGAATGAAGTTATAGCAAGGGGGAAGGTCTTCATATTTTCGGATCTTCTGGGTCTCCCTGTGGCTGGCAGCTCCACCCCCTTCCACTACAGAGTATGGCAAGTAGGTGTCTGCCAATGTGGCAGCACAGGTGTAGTCCCAGGCAATCTGATTTCCATCCTTCCAGGGTAGCATAGTGGCTCCATCAGGACGCTTTTGTCTTCCATCAGACCTCTGTACTTGGGGTTCCCGTTGAGCTGGGCAACGGGCTGTGGCGAGGCTTCTCTTTATGATGTCATTGACCTCCTCATGTCTGGCATATATATATTATATATTATATACGGTGCCGAATAGGTAAAACTTGCGATTTTGGCTTGCCTTATTCTTTTCAAGCGAAAATTTGTGTACGCAGTAAGTTTGCAAAATCATTCTGAACCTAACGAAAAAAAATATATTTCATTTTGTTTGTTTATTGATAAATTATTGCAAACTTATCTAAAATATATTTAGTTGGATTAGGCTAAATTAAATTGCTCTTGTTATAAGGATAGGTTAGTTTTCTAAGGTTCTTTGGGTACAAAATTATAATTTTGACATTAATATAAATGAAAAAATGTATAACTTCAAACTTATAAGAAATTTTTTAGAAAGGTCTTAATTTTATATGGGTTCTTTCTAATTGCTCAGTTTTACCTATTTGGCACGACATATATAATGTACTTAATAGGCCGAACTCCTTTAAAAATTAGACTTTTCCAAAAAAAATTTCTTATAGAATGATAGCTTATTTTTTTCATTGACAGTTATAAGAAGACATTTATTTTTTGGACTAAAACTAACTTAGAAACCTCACCTAACCCTCTTCGAACTAACGCAATTTTTTTAGCTAAATTCTGAGATATATATATATATATATATATATATATATATATATATATATATATATATATATATATATATATATATATATATATATATATATATATATATATGTCGTGCCGAATATGTAAAACTGGTCAATTAGCAAGAACTCATTTAAAATTAAGTTTTTTCTAAAGTTTTCTCTTATAAGTTTAAAGATAGATTTTTTTGATTAATTTTAATGTAAAAATTTTTAATTTTGCACCAAAAGGAACTTAGAAAACTTACCTAACCTTATTATAACAAGAACAATTTATTTTAGCCTAACCCAACTAAATATATTTTAGATTTGTTTACAATAATTTAATACTAAACAAACACTATGAAATATATTTTTTTCGTTAGGTTCAGAATGATTTTGGCGAAATTATTGCATACACAAATTTTCACTTGTCCTATATGGCAAGATGAGCGTTGCTATTTAAGCCAAGATGGCGAGTTCTGCCTATTCGGCACGACATATATATATATATATATATATATATATATATATATATATATATATATATATATATATATATATATATATATATATATATAATATATTATATTTATATATTATATTGTATATATATATATATATATATATATATATATATATATATATATATATATATATAATGTATATTGTTATGCTCAAATCGATTTCCACTGATTAAGGGCAAAAATAAAATCATCCATTTCACCAGGGTTGTGGGTCCTACAATTTGCACGAGAGGTGGACCCAATCATGTGCGTGTCGTGCCGAATAGGTAAAATTGGTCAATTATCAATAACTTATTTAAAATTAAGTCATTTGAAAAAATTTGTACGTTTAAAGATATATATTTTTCATTTATGTTGATGTAAAAATTAATAATTTTTGTACCAAAAGAACCTTAGAAATCTTACCTAACCTTATTATAACAAGCGCAATTTAATTTAGCGTAATCCAAGTAAATATATTTTACATAAGTTTACAATAATTTAATAATAATATACAAACACAATGAAATACATTTTTTTTCGTTAGATTCAGAATGATTTTTGCAAAATTATTGCATACACAAATTTTGGCTTGCAAGTTTTACTTATTCGGCACAACATATATATACACACACACACACACACTGAGGGATATGCAGAAAGCGCATAAGGCGTAAATACGGTGAGGGACATTTACCTCTTGGTATATATAGTTTTTCCCTTGTGTGGGGCTTAATTTCTATAATATCTTTACTAACTTGTGTGATGATGTCATATTGCTCACGTAGTTGATATTACTGATACTTGCTGCGGGCAGGATGGGGGTGGCTGCTTCAGACTTTTCTCATTAGTTTTTTTTTTCTTCGGCAAGATGGTCACTGATGGTCACTAACGTGTCTGGTATTAATCTCAATAATCAGTTCAGATGGGTCGTACCTGTGGCCTATTTTGAGAGCTTTTCTTCTCTCGCAGCCTGGCCTAAGACCAGGCTTCATTGTTAATTGTATGGACAACCAGCTTACGTAGGCAAATCTAGAGACTGCTCCTCTAAATTCAGTCAAGCATCTAAATTATTTGGAACGCTTGAATTAAGTTGAACTGTACTCCGTGGAATATAATCGAGAAAGATGCATTATAATTTAAACCTGGAAAATTTTTGGAGAATTGGTCCGAAATCTAGACACTGAAGTCACTTACTACGAAAGGAAGAGGCTGGCAGACGGTGACAAATCCTCTCCTCCCCCCATCACTACCACCAGTGAAACACAGGGATGCCATGAGCTCGCTGAGGTAACTCCCTCCCCATCATTCATAAGGGGAATTTATCAGCTATCTTCAAGATGGAAATTAATAAGTTCAATTGAGTAGGTAGATTGTCATGTATACGTTGGTCTGCGTGTGGCCAGCATCAACAGTCTGTTTAATTGGGTCGTGCGGTCAGTGTCTCTTGATTACGTCTTCAAATAACCTTCAGGTAGGCAAGGTAGATTTTAACGTCCAGAAAATATTATACTTCAAAATATAAATAAATTAGTCGACCCGTTTTTCAAGAGTACGACATCAATTTTTTTTTCTTTCAGGCACAAGATGAACTGTAACTTTTTGGTGAATATTTATTCGAGTTTCAGATGAAAAGCGACATCGATAATGAAGGAAAAAATAAAGGCTGCAGAAAAAATCTTTCGTTTCAGCAAAATATTTTTTTTTAGAATACCGAAAGATATGAAATAAAACACATTCCTGGATATTGATGTTTCGCCACGAAACGTTTCACCATTACAATATCCTAGCACTACACGTGCGTCTTATTTCATAAAAAAAAAACTTTCGACACCATTTCGCTTTGTATTAAGCTTTATCAACTCATGACTTGGTAAAGCTCCGCACACAGGGACATATTGTCCCAATAAAAGCTTGTTAGGTAGCTTTTGTCTTTGTCTTCATACATGTGGACAACTCGCCATTCCATCCATCACCATCCATCTCTGTCTTGGAGAACAATTGTGCACTGTGAGCACCCACAAGCAGATCACTCAACACATCGCCCTTTTTGAAACGTTGGTTTTAAGGCGAAATTAAGAACATTGCAAAGGCAACCTTGTCCCTACACCACAATGTTTAGTTTTTAACGTATCTTCTTGCCACCCCTTTTGTTTTAACTCTCAGGAAACGTACTCCCTCCTTAGACGATTTTGTAGTTATCCTGTGTTACGTATAATTAGAATTGCTTAATTTTAGTTACCCTATGTTAACCTAAGCTAACCTAACCTAATATATCGTACATAGAGATATGGGTTAAGATTTATGCAGGGAAAACACACGTTATGCTCTCGGAAAACAGGCTGTAGCGACTGACAAGTCGTCTGTGGGGAAATTCACCCGAAGTTTGCCTAAGGTTTACATGAAGGTGATTGATTATAGGAATCATCGCTTCCGCGACCCCTTCCTACCCCAGGCCTTCCTGTTTAGAGCCTAATCAGCGATTCTACTGGCAAGGAAATGTTTAAAGTCACTTTACGTACAGTTTATATATCTTTGATACTTGTGATCTTTGTAATTCTTGTCGTGTTTCACGGACTCTGTTACCTCTACTGGATCACTATGACATGGCCTTGGATGCACTGGAAGAAAATCAGAATGCAGATGTGATATACACAGACTTTGCAAAAGCATTTGACAAATGCGATCATGGCGTAATAGCCCATAAAATACGTGCTAAAGGAATAACTGGGAAAGTGGGGAGATGGATCTTCAACTTCCTAACAAATCGAACACAAAGAGTAGTGGTCAACAGAGTTAAATCGGAGGCTGCCATAGTGAAGAGCTCTGTTCCACAAGGCACAGTACTCGCCCCCATCTTATTCCTTATCCTCATATCAGACATAAACAGAGATATACACCACAGCACCGTATCATCCTTTGCGGATGATACTAGGATCTGCATGAGGCTGTCATCTGCTGAGGACGCGGTTAACCTCCAAGAAGATATAAACAAAGTTTTCCAGTGGGCAACGGTAAACAATATGATGTTCAATGAGGACAAATTCCAACTACTCCGTTATGGAAAACTGGAGGAGATAATAACTAGAACAGAGTATACTACTGACTCCGGCCATACAATAGAGCGGAAAAATAATGTAAGGGACCTGGGAGTAGTAATGTCTGAGGATCTCACTTTCAAGGATCACAACAGTGCCACGATCGCACGTGCAAAGAAAATGATAGGATGGATAATGAGAACTTTCAAAACGAGAGATGCCAAGCCCATGATGATCCTTTTCAAATCACTTGTTCTCTCTAGGCTGGAATACTGCTGTACATTAACATCTCCATTCAAAGCAGGTGAAATCGCAGATCTAGAGAGTGTACAGAGATCCTTTACTGGACGTATAAGTTCTGTCAAGCACCTTAACTACTGGGAACGCTTGGAAGCACTTGACTTGTACTCGTTGGAACGCAGGAGGGAGAGATATATCATAATCTACACTTGGAAAATCTTGGAAGGAATGGTCCCAAATCTGCACACAGAAATCACTCCCTACGAAAGTAAAAGACTGGGCAGGCGATGCAAAATGCCCCCAATAAAAAGTAGGGGCGCCATTGGTACACTAAGGGAAAACACCATAAGTGTCCGGGGCCCAAAACTGTTCAACAGCCTCCCATCAAGCATTAGGGGAATTGCCAATAAACCCCTGGCTGCCTTCAAGAGAGAGCTGGACAGATACCTAAAGTCAGTGCCGGATCAGCCGGGCTGTGGTTCGTACGTTGGACTGCGTGCGGCCAGCAGTAACAGCCTAGTTGATCAGGCCCTGATCCATCGGGAGGCCTGGTCATGGACCGGGCCGCGGGGGCGTTGATCCCCGGAATAACCTCCAGGTAACCTCCAGGTAACCTCAAAATGGAAATCCCAACTTATCACTTATAATCCTGCAGAAACGTCAAGTTATATACAGCACCAGCGTACTGTCGACAACGTTTCGCTTTATGTAGTGTAGTATTAGCCACAGACTTTTATAAATTTCTACACAGCTATACATGGAGCGAAATGCTGTCACAGTAAAAACTAACTCTACACCTGTGTGTTTCCTTCATTCAGAAACGTTAAGAACACGAATTAGTACACTCAATGATATAAGCTTTTGATATACCTTTGGAGGCGTTCGAGAGTTTTCCTACTTCAGCATCACGCCTCTGGGTCAGGCTTGTCTGGCGCTTGCCTGCTCAACCAGGCTGTTACTGCTGAGTCAGGTGGCAAGAAATTTCAATGAACTGCAGGGGAATTCACACCTTGCTACGTCTTTGGAAATGTCAAGGTTCATAAAACTGATTACCCACTCTGGCCAATTAGTAAATGAGCTAAACGAATTAATTTCCCTATACTTAACGACTGCTATAAATTTGTTAATGGTTCACCCCCGCCGTGAACATATTTCAGACGAGAGTTCATAAACTCTTGAACACACTCGAAAGATTTGTTTTGAAATGCACGTGTTTTGAACCCATTCTAACTTCTCGCCACACAGTGGAAGCGCTTCATCAGTCCAATACAAATCAGAAGGGTGTAAGGAGAGGAGGAGCTTGAGGTAATCAGTCCCTCAGCCTGGATTCGATGTGTTCAGTCCATTAATCTAGTAAAAAGTACAGCATAGGGCCGTAGAAGTATCTTATAGAGTTTAAACCGATTTAAGCATGTATTGTATAAAAAAATATATGCTGTGGTTATTAGGCAAAAGTATCGTTGTTGATTAGGTAAAAATTAGCAAAGAACACGTACGCAGGTTTAAGCATGTTTATGCAACTTTTTCCTATTCCTTTCTCTGTGGTACATAAAATAAATGCAGGAAAGTGTAATTAAGGGTGAAACAAGTTTATCAGCGGCTTCTCGCTGTTGCAACATTGAGAAGCAACAGTACAGTCCTTCCTCTTATTAACAGACAGTATTTTCCCTTGCTTAGTGATATCGGTGACGCAGTGAGTGTCTGACTTAGATATTTCTAGTGTTTGAACAGCGGCTTCCCGTTTTCTGTTCGTGTGGCAGAACTTTTCATCGTCTCTTCTTTTGTGTCTCATTTATTTGTTGCATGGTAAGTTATAAATGGTTGATTTTTAATAATAAATGATAATCTAACCTGGTTAAGCCTAACCTAATTAACGTAAATTGAAAATTTTGCCGCAAACCATATGTGAGGCGTGCGCATAGAATTTGAGAGGATGGGTTACCTCAGCCCATTGTATGGTTGGGAATGTCCTTAAGCTGTGAATAGTTTTATTAACGACAACGCGTTGTCCACACAGTGAGCTTTAACATAAACTTATGAAGTTTCTGCGTCAGCGGAACGTTGTCGTTAATAAAGGTATTCACTGGAAAGAATAAAAGGCAAAAATACCGTGAGTGGAACAAAGCACAAATAACTCGCACATAGACAGAAATGTCGTCAATTTCATTCTCCTGACTAGTTAATGGTCCAAGTCGGACCGAAACGTCGTCATAAGTTTCATTTTCCTGTGGGCGGGTTATTTGTGTAAACGTTTGCACTGTTTCTAAGTGTCGTTTACTCAACCTTGTCGGTATCTGCACACCACTGACGTTCTGTTGTACTGTGACTCGTCAGGCGTTCGATTCCTTTTTCAGACACCAGGTAGTGCAGCGATCAGTCCTCCACCTGTGCTAATACAGATAATTGAACGAGTGCACTCCCTCCCCTCCCCCAAGAGTTCGTTTTTACAAATGATTACATTCAGATTAGATTACTTTTTGACTCCTGGTGTTAAAACGGTGATGAATCTATTTGCGCTTACGTGGGTAGGGAGTTCGCGGCCCCTCTGAGTTTTCACGAATGGTTACACACATCTAAGCATTCTACATCTTCGAAGTTATCGTAAATCATGCCAATAGTCATGCTTAGGTGAACGCTAAAACGATATATCTGGATGTACTTTGATGTAAATTCTGAAATGATGTCCTAGTATGTTCAGGTTCCTTCTAGAGACTTAATTTTACCGATCATGTTTTTGTAAGACTTCTATAAGTATTTGCACTAAATATATCAGTCTGTTGGCTGCAAACTAGGTTTGAGCATGTATTTATCACCAACTGCAGTGTTCCTCCTTTCTTATGTTCTTATGTTCTTATGTGTGTGTCTTAAGTGTTCCATGTTGAATATTTCAGAAATAATGACTTCTTGGGTTATCGTATGGGCCAGTAGGCCTTCTGCAGTGTTCCTACATTCTTATGTTCTTATGTTATTTCCTTTTTGTGTGTTCGTACATTTTGATGGCATATATAATATTAGTTAAGAGTTTCACGTTCTAATTCTTAAGTTGATTATATATATATATATATATATATATATATATATATATATATATATATATATATATACTTTATATATATATATATATATATATATATATATATATATATTATCGTGTAATTCTTCCAACTTTAAGAACTCACATACACATACCAGGCCAAGTGTCTTTCGACAAGTGCCTTTGACTACTGGTAACTACACACATGCGCGCGCGCGAATAGAGTAAATGGATAAATAGGTTTTACCTCAAAATAAACAATACGTATACCATTCTAAATAAATAAATTTCACCAATTTTAATAAATTGTTTCAATTTGAATACATTGTGTTAAATGCTCGACCATTATATGTATTGTTAGAGATTCATTCATATCTTCGATAGATGAGTCTTTCCTTTATTTATGATTTTGCAGTTTTCTGTTTTAAGCTTAACAGTTGTAAATAATAGTGCCACTTATATTAAAAGAATTTTTTTAATTATTCATTATAGATTTTTTTTATAAAATTAAAAGAAAACTTCCTCGTTGTCATTGTAATAAATATTGACACAGTTGTTCCATATTCCTATCTTTGGTTACCTTAATATAATGTATGGGTACTGTTTGTCACGGGAGCCAGAGGATGACAGGGTGGATTATGAGAAGTTTCAAAACAAGGGAAACAGTGTCATTGGTGACACCTTTCAATTCGCTTGTGCTCTCTCATTTGGAATATTGCTCAGTGTTGACTGCTCCGTTCAGGGCAGGAAAGATATCAGAGCTAGAACAGATGGAGATCTTTTACGGCCTGTATAGAGCCAGTAAAGCACTAAAATTACTGAGAACACCTTAAAGTCCTAAATACCTAATCACTGAAGTGAGGGAGAGAGAGAGAGAGAGAGAGAGAGATACATGGTAATATATATTGGGGGCCTAGTTCCAAATCTGCATACATCCATAACAACATACTGGAGTGAGAAATATAGGAGAAAGTGTAAAATAAACCCAGTGAAAAGCACTGGTGTCGTGGTCACAATAAGAGAACACTGTATCAACGTCTGTGCCCCCAGACTATTATTCAACATCTCAGAAACAATGCTGGGACAAGAGGATGTCATGTAGGGGGGTAATGATTAGGGGAATATGGGGGTAAGCAGGGGGAGTCAGTAGGTAGGGGACAGCCGAGGCAGTAGGAGTGAGATGATTAGCGGAGGTAGGTAGGTAATGACAGGTCAGTGGTGACCACCACGACACTCTCATTAACTCTACAATACTCACTAACATATGCCTCGCCCACTCTTCACTCATATATAAACATAATAAAATATAAGAAATAGGAATAGCAAATAACGGGGACCGTGAATATTACTATTCTACTCAAACACAGTTTATTATTAAGTCTTTGTACCATAATATATTTGGGAACAGGAGAACATTATTGTGGTTTAGATAAATGGGATGGTACACATAAGCAGTGAGACAGGGAACACAATCAACTTGACCAAAATGAATGTAACTTACAATATAGTTCAGAGGGCAGTTCATCACAGGAACTAAGCCACAGGTCCCAAGACCTACACAGCACGAGTACTGCGCCAAGCCAGTACTCTGCCCAATGCCTCCAACAGTCTCCTCCAGAGACTTCAGCAGCCTTCTCCCGAGCCCTGCACCCCAGCAGCAGCTCCGCTCGAAGTCTCTGCTCAGGAGCTCTGCACCCCAGCAGCAGCTCGGCTCGAATCTCCTGCTCAGGTCTTCCTTGGGCTTTTATGGTGGTCCAAGCACCCTCCACAACCACGTGTACGACCTGACGCCTTGGTCTGAGGCGTCAAGAACAAAAGACCTCAGACGTGGGCGTGGCTACAGACGTTTGCCAAGGCAAGGTGTGACCATATAATTGGTTAAATTAGGTCTCCCCAGAGACCTCACAAGCCCAGCTGGACTACATCACATCCCCCTTTCTCCCCCAATTTAAAATATCTGAGAACTAGGACAATTTGTCCTAGTTATTAGACTATTTTAATCCTAACCCCTTAATTCTATTACAATACAAAGACAAAATTATACATTATACAAAATTATTCAATTACATATATTTCCCTCAACCTCCTCAACTACCACAAGGCAGCATAATCAGTACACCTGGCAGTTGGCCAGCATAATAGTCGCTCTCTGGTGCAAAGCCTCCTTACCCGTCATTTCTCCTTAAACCTAAATATCGGGCTCCAGTGCCTTCCCTACTTCTACTAGAAATGCACTAGCCAATACTAGTCACCCTCGCACGTTAACCATTGGGCCAAACCTCTCTAGGCTTCTATGGCGTGGAAAACTGCTCCAACGGGTTGCATTCTTTCAAGTAACTGCAACTGGACCACTTCACGACCACCAAGGTCGCATTTTCGGCACACTTCACATGCACACTACAAAATCTGAAAATTGAGACAGGGCAGTCATCGCAGCTAAGACCCTCCATTATCCTATGCCACTACAAGGATTCACTGGCCTCATAAAACAAGGCGGCCATAATCACTGGACTGTTTTCAAGGTCACCTTATTCCATACAGGTAACACTAACACTTCTGGCAAGTCAAAGTAGGCTGGGGACATCTCACACTCTCAATTGTCTCTCATGGCTGGCAGGGTATCCCCGCATACCGGTCGTACAGGTCGACCAGCAAGGCAGGATACGCCTCCATACCTCCCTTGAAAGCAGGCTGGTCCCAACAGCTGGAGTCCATCTCTGCGGCTCACGTCCTTCCACATCTCCGAGGATGGCAACTCCTTCATAGTAGATTCTCCTGTCCTGGCACACCAGCCAGAATCCCTCACACACCACTGCAGCATCACCGCCATCTCCTCTTGAGCTAGGCAGCATCGCAGCATCACAGCACGGCCACAGCATATCCATCATCACAGCACGGCCGTATCACAGCAGCACATAGCACGGCCGTATCACAGCAGCACACAGCACGGCCACAGCATCGCAGCACGGCTACAGCATCGCAGCACGGTCCCAGCATCACAGCACGGCCGCAGCGTCTCAACATCACAGCATTGCCGCAGCATCTCAACATCACAGCAGCACACAGCACGGCCACAGCATTGCAGCACGGCTACAGCATCTCAGCACGGCCACAGCATAGCAGCACAGCTATAGCATCTCAGCAGCATCACAGCAGCCGACATCAGCAGTAGTAGGCTATGGTCAGTTGCTCGAGGTGAGGTGAGGTCACTTCAGGTCATCAACAGCAGGTGCGGTCACCCATCCCTGGCAACTGCGGGTAACTGGCGGTCCGTGGGTGATGGTCACAGAGGCTGGGTGACGCAGACAGACACCCACCACACTGGATGACAGACCAGGGCAGCAATACATCTACTGGGGCACATCAGCTGGGTGACTGGGCATATCAGCTGGGTGACTGGGCACATCAGGTGGACAGCAATCATAGGCAACTCTTCAATGGGTGACAGTTGTGGGTAAGTCTTCCAAGGCGGGCTGGGTGACTTCTCATTCCTCTGTAAATATTCAATTTCGGCCAGTAATTGCTTCCCCCAAAAGTCTCACCCAAATACTGATATTCTCCACCATTTATCTCTAACCAACAACCAACTCCACCAAATATAATATTACACCCAAACAATTATTTAGACCCACCGTCAAAAAAGGACAGTTAAGGTAACTAGGATTATAATATCATACAGATATTCACTTTAGATTTTACACACACAAGGAAAAAAAAAGTGGTAGCAAATGGTAGCATAACAAGTATAACCGAGCAGTCAAAAATAAGGCACATGGGACTGGTTCCTACTATAAAAATAATGAGAACCACCACCGCTTAGACACCATGTCATGTAGGGGGGTAATGATTAGGGGAATATGGGGGTAAGCGGGGGGAGTCAGTAGGTAGGGGACAGGCGAGGTGGTAGGAGTGAGGTAGGTAGATAATGTAAGGTCACTGGTGACTACAACTTCACCTCTCATTACTCTACCCACCACACTACACTCCCTCTCACTACATGAAATAAAATAATGAATAAAATAGCAAATAACGTGGACCGTGAATATTACTATTCTACTCAAACACAGTTTATTATTAAGTCTTTGTACCATAATATATTTGGGAACAGGAGAACATTATTGTGGTTTAGATAAATGGGATGGTACACATAAGCAGTGAGACAGGGAACACAATCAACTTGACCAAAATGAATGTAACTTACAATATAGTTCAGAGGGCAGTTCATCACAGGAACTAAGCCACAGGTCCCAAGACCTACACAGCACGAGTACTGCGCCAAGCCAGTACTCTGCCCAATGCCTCCAACAGTCTCCTCCAGAGACTTCAGCAGCCTTCTCCCGAGCCCTGCACCCCAGCAGCAGCTCCGCTCGAAGTCTCTGCTCAGGAGCTCTGCACCCCAGCAGCAGCTCGGCTCGAATCTCCTGCTCAGGTCTTCCTTGGGCTTTTATGGTGGTCCAAGCACCCTCCACAACCACGTGTACGACCTGACGCCTTGGTCTGAGGCGTCAAGAACAAAAGACCTCAGACGTGGGCGTGGCTACAGACGTTTGCCAAGGCAAGGTGTGACCATATAATTGGTTAAATTAGGTCTCCCCAGAGACCTCACAAGCCCAGCTGGACTACATCACAAGGAAACTGGAGAAATATCTTCACCAGGTGCCAGATCAACTAGGCTATGATGGCTATGTGGGTCAGTGGGCCACCAGCAGCAACATCCTCATTGACTAGGCCTAGTACTAGACTAGCCTGACCCAAGGCCGGGCTCTTGACGGCATTTAATACTTTATTGTGCACCTCATATCTATTCTGTAGAGAACAGCAACTACATTTTTGTGTACGTCATGTCTATCCTGCGGACAGTAGCGGCTAGTATATTGTGCACCTCATTTTCATCCTGTGGACGGTAGTGCAAGAACATTTAAATAGGAACTGGAGCAGTCCTGATTGCCTTCCTTTTTCTACGCGCTATACGATCCCCCCGAGTTTAGCGCTTCTCAGTGAATATAAGTTGGTTACATTAATATAACTCCACATTTAACTTGGACGTTAACAAGCAATGATTCTGTTAGTTATTGAATGTATATGTAGCTTTCTCCTGACACAACAACTACCACCACCACTCTCCTGACACAACAACAACTACAACCACTCTCCTGACACAACAACTACCACCACCACTCTCCTGACACAACAACTACCACCACCACTCTCCTGACACAACAACAACTACAACCACTCTCCTGACACAACAACTATCACCACTGTACTGTAGTACATCAGTCACTACCACCACTGTACTGTAGCACATTAGTCACTACCACCATTGTACTGCAGCACATAAGTCACTACCACCATTGTACTGCAGCACATAAGCCACTACCACCATTGTACTGCAGCACATTAGTCACTACCACCATTGTACTGCAGCACATTAGTCACTACCACCATTGTACTGCAGCACATTAGTCACTACCACCATTGTACTGCAGCACATAAGCCACTACCACCATTGTACTGCAGCACATAAGTCACTACCACCATTGTACTGCAGCACATAAGTCACTACCACCATTGTACTGCAGCACATAAGTCACTACCACCATTGTACTGCAGCACATAAGTCACTACCACCATTGTACTGCAGCACATAAGTCACTACCACCATTGTACTGCAGCACATAAGTTACTACCACCATTGTACTGCAGCACATAAGTCACTACCACCATTGTACTGCAGCACATAATCACTACCACCACTGTACTGCAGCACATAAGTCACTACCACCATTGTACTGCAGCACATAAGTCACTACCACCATTGTACTGCAGCACATAAGTCACTACCACCATTGTACTGCAGCACATAAGTCACTACCACCATTGTACTGCAGCACATTAGTCACTACCACCATTGTACTGCAGCACATAAGTCACTACCACCATTGTACTGCAGCACATAATCACTACCACCACTGTACTGCAGCACATAAGTCACTACAACCATTGTACTGCAGCACATAAGTCACTTCCACCATTGTACTGCAGCACATAAGTCACTACCACCATTGTACTGCAGCACATAAGTCACTACCACCATTGTACTGCAGCACATAAGTCATTACCACCATTGTACTGCAGCACATAAGTCACTACCACCATTGTACTGCAGCACATAAGTCACTACCACCATTGTACTGCAGCACATAAGTCACTACCACCATTGTACTGCAGCACATAAGTCACTACCACCATTGTACTGCAGCACATAAGTCACTACCACCATTGTACTGCAGCACATAAGTCACTACCACCACTCTTCTGACACAACAACAACTACCATCATCTCTGTATCCGGGCACGTCAGCCACCAACACTGTATCTTTTAACTGGATATAATTTTTGAAAATTGACCAAAGCCTGTGCACCCCGCGTCAGTCTGTGCACCCCGCGTCAGTCTGTGCACCCTGCGTCAGTCTGTGCACCCCGCGTCAGTCTGTGCACCCTGCGTCAGTCTGTGCACCCAGCGTCAGTCTGTGCACCTCGCTTCAGTCTGTGCACCCCGCGTCAGTCTGTGCACCCAGCGTCAGTCTGTGCACCTCCGCGTCAGTCTGTGCACCCAGCGTCAGTCTGTGCGCCCCGCGTCAGTCTGTGCACCCAGCGTATGTCTGTGCACCCAGCGTATGTCTGTGCACCCCGCGTCAGTCTGTGCACCCCGCGTCAGTCTGTGCACCTCCGCGTCAGTCTGTGCACCCAGCGTCAGTCTGTGTAACCCGCGTCAGTCTGTGCACCCTGCGTCAGTCTGTGCACCCAGCGTCAGTCTGTGCACCCTTCGTCAGTCTGTGCACCCAGCGTCAGTGTGCACCCCGCGTCAGTCTGTGCACCCAGCGTCAGTCTGTGCACCCAGCGTCAGTCTGTGCACCCAGCGTCAGTCTGTGCAACCCGCGTCAGTCTGTGCACCCAGCGTCAGTGTGCACCCAGCGTCAGTCTGTGCACCCAGCGTCAGTGTGCACCCAGCGTCAGTCTGTGCACCCAGCGTCAGTGTGCACCCAGCGTCAATGTGCACCCAGCGTCAGTGCACCTAGCGCCAGTGTGCACCCAGCGCCAGTGTGCACCCAGCGTCAGTGTGCACCCAGCGTCAATGTGCACCCAGCGTCAGTGCACCCAGCGCCAGTGTGCACCCAGCGTCAGTGTGAACCCAGCGTCTGTAAGGTTGTCCACCTCATATTAAAATAAAAAAAGAAAAAATGAACACAACAGTGTCGTAGGATTTTCTAACTAAAGGGGCTAAGGGAGCATTATATTCTGTGTACCTGGTACGACTCGTACGATTTTATGGTAATGCGCGGTTACTTAATACAAATAAGTCGTCTATGGTCGTACAATTTTCAATATATTTTCTGTTCCCCCTCCCTAAGTTTATTTAGTCATCCTATGACTCTTCTTTTTTTTCCATCACCCGGGTTCTGATCAGCTGGTGCTGACAAAACCTGCGTACTGCTAGGACCAATAGCCGTCAACGAGACCTGGTCTGCGACCTGCCCGAGGGGACAATGACAAGTCAGTCATCAACAGTTAAACAAAGGGCAGTGTGGAGTAATTTCACACGGGTGCATATTATTATTATTATTATAATCAAAAAGAAGCGCTAAGCACACGGGTGCATAACACTGACAACCATGGAACAATGCTTCCTGGTGTTGGCTAGTTCAAGCACAAGCTGTACTCCCACACAGTCTTCATTTTAGGTGGGTTTTTTTTAATTCATGAGCTTTTTAGGGTTTCCATGAGTCATGTTTTTTTAGGTTTGTTTTTTAAGTCATGGTCTTTTTAGGTTTGTTTTTTAAATCGTAGTCTTTTTAGGTTTGTTTTTTGAGTCATGGTCTTTTTAGGTTTAGTTTTTAAGTCATGGTCTTTTTAGGTTTATTTTTAAGAGTCATGAGCTTTTAAGGTTTTCCACGAATCTTGGGCTTTTTAGTGTTTTTACGAGTCATGGGCGTTTTAGTTTTTTACGAGTCATCAGCTTTTAGGTTTTTTGACGAGTCATGGGCTTTTTAGGTTTTTTGACTAGTCATAGGATTTTTTTTAGTTTTCTTTGGGAGTTTGGTGGTCAGTAGTGGAGGTGATGAGTTTTGAGAGGGAGAGAGAGAGAGAGAGAGAGAGAGAGAGAGAGAGAGAGAGAGAGAGAGAAAGAGAGAGAGAGAGAGAGAGAGAGAGAGAGAGAGAGAGAGAGAGAGAGAGAGAGAAAGTTAAGAGTGGCTGTGTCGTGGTCATCACCACACTTATCTTGTTTCACTATACATTGCTCTGCTGCTATTATCCCTTCAGTGACTCTCACTCACCTCCACGCCCACCCACCAAGGAGATGCCTTGATACTAGTGCAAGGGCTATTGAACCAAGAAATTATAACCACCCTCCCCTTCCTTGAATCAAACCCGATATCATAACCTACACAACAATCACTTCCTGGACCTGGGAAGTGATAGTCGTTGTGAATGCAGCTGTGATGCTAAGAGAATGTGGTAGAAATATGTCAGAAAATTGTTAGTTTGTTGGCATTAAAACCTTTTAACTGGGTCATTAACACCTGATTAACATTAACAGAGATTAGAACGAATTCAGAGTCGATCAGAAAGCTGAACTGAATTATAAATTAGTTTTAGAATTTAACTTTATCTTTTGTATAGTTAGACATGTTCATGTGAATTACCACTGTAAACATGTTCATGTGAATTACCACTGTAAACATATTGGTGATTTTGTACTTAACCCCGCCTAACTTTGATGGGTTTTTCAATTATTGAAATATACTATTTTTTTATATATTTTATTACGCTAAATTTTGCGTAGAAAAATTAAAAAAATAACATACGATCGGATTATTGGCGATTGACCTAAGTCAACAACGTCAATTTAAAAATCCACACACACACACACACACACACACACACACACACACACACACACACACACACACACACACACACACACACACACACACACGCACACACACACCAGCAGATATGTGAAATATTGCGGCAAAAATGATGGAAGTTTTGACGAGGAAACAGACGTCTGCTTGACCCCCTGGGTAGGCTGTGGACCTCTGTAAACAATATGGGACACTTACCTGGAGGTTACCTGGAGGTTATTCCGGGGACCAACGCCCCCGCGGCCCGGTCCATGACCAGGCCTCCCGATGGATCAGGGCCTGATTAACTAGGCTGTTACTGCTGGCCGCACGCAGTCCAACGTACGAGCCACAGCCCGGCTGATCCGGCACTGACTTTAGGTATCTGTCCAGCTCTCTCTTGAAGGCAGCCAGGGGTTTATTGGCAATTCCCCTAATGCTTGATGGGAGGCTGTTGAACAGTTTTGGGCCCCGGACACTTATGATGTTTTCCCTTAGTGTACCAATGGCGCCCCTACTTTTTATTGGGGGCATTTTGCATCGCCTGCCCAGTCTTTTACTTTCGTAGGGAGTGATTTCTGTGTGCAGATTTGGGACCATTCCTTCCAAGATTTTCCAAGTGTAGATTATGATATATCTCTCCCTCCTGCGTTCCAACGAGTACAAGTCAAGTGCTTCCAAGCGTTCCCAGTAGTTAAGGTGCTTGACAGAACTTATACGTGCAGTAAAGGATCTCTGTACACTCTCTAGATCTGCGATTTCACCTGCTTTGAATGGAGATGTTAATGTACAGCAGTATTCCAGCCTAGAGAGAACAAGTGATTTGAAAAGGATCATCATGGGCTTGGCATCTCTCGTTTTGAAAGTTCTTATTATCCATCCTATCATTTTCTTTGCACGTGCGATCGTGGCACTGTTGTGATCCTTGAAAGTGAGATCCTCAGACATTACTACTCCCAGGTCCCTTACATTATTTTTCCGCTCTATTGTATGGCCGGAGTCCGTAGTATACTCTGTTCTAGTTATTATCTCCTCCAGTTTTCCATAACGGAGTAGTTGGAATTTGTCCTCATTGAACATCATATTGTTTACCGTTGCCCACTGGAAAACTTTGTTTATATCTTCTTGGAGGTTAACCGCGTCCTCAGCAGATGACAGCCTCATGCAGATCCTAGTATCATCCGCAAAGGATGATACGGTGCTGTGGTGTATATCTCTGTTTATGTCTGATATGAGGATAAGGAATAAGATGGGGGCGAGTACTGTGCCTTGTGGAACAGAGCTCTTCACTATGGCAGCCTCCGATTTAACTCTGTTGACCACTACTCTTTGTGTTCGATTTGTTAGGAAGTTGAAGATCCATCTCCCCTCTTTCCCAGTTATTCCTTTAGCACGTATTTTATGGGCTATTACGCCATGATCGCATTTGTCAAATGCTTTTGCAAAGTCTGTGTATATTACATCTGCATTCTGATTTTCTTCCAGTGCATCCAAGGCCATGTCATAGTGATCCAGTAGTTGTGAGAGGCAGGAGCGACCTGCCCTGAACCCATGTTGCCCTGGATTGTGCAGATTTTGGGAATCCAGGTGATTTGCAATCCTGCTTCTTAGCACTCTTTCAAAGATTTTTATGATGTGGGATGTCAGAGCTATTGGTCTATAGTTCTTAGCTAATGCTTTGCTGCCACCTTTATGGAGTGGGGCTATATCCGTTTTTTTAAGTGACTGTGGAATTTCACCCATGTCCAAGCTCCTCCTCCATAGTGTACTTAGGGCACACGAGAGGGGTTTCTTGCAGTTCTTAATGAAAACAGAGTTCCACGAGTCTGGGCCCAGGGCTGAGTGCATAGGCATGTTGTCAATGGCTTTTTCGAAATCTATCGGAGTTAGGGTAATGTCGGAAATCTGGCATACATTTATGGAGTTTTGAGGCTCATTCATGAAGAAATCATTTGGGTCGTCGATCCTCAGACCGATTAGTGGTTCACTAAACACAGAGTCGTACTGGGATTTCAATATTTCATTCATTTCCTTGTTGTCATCTGTGTAAGTCCCATCCTGTCTGAGTAAGGGCCCGATACTAGATGTGGTATTTGCCTTGTTTTTGGCATATAAAAAGAAATATTTGGAATTTCTTTCAATTTCACTAATAGCTTTAAGCTCCTCCTGCCTCTCCTGGTTCCTGTAAGAGTCATTTAGCTTAAGTTCGATAGTTTCCACTTCCCTGGTCAGCGCCTCCTTTCGTGTATCAGATATTCTAGCACTCCTGAGGAGCTCAGTGACTCTTCGTCGTCTTCTGTAGAGGGAGCGTCTTTTTCTCTCCAGTTTACTCCTGCTCTTCTTCTTTCTTAGGGGAATATGCCTAGAACATGCTTCGGCTACCAGGAAGTTGATCCTTTCAAGGCACTGGTTTGGATCCATTTCATTTAAGACATCTTCCCAACATGTTTCGTTTAGGACATGGTTTACCTGGTCCCAGTTGATGTTCTTGTTGTTGAAATTGTATTTTGTGAAGACACCTTCACAGGTACATGCATTCTGCTGATCAGGACCCTATGCATGTACATCTGGACTTCGATTAGATTGTGATTGGAATTAGTTGTTTTTGATATTCTTATGTCTCTTATCAGGTCCTCATTATTTGTGAAGATAAGGTCAAGTGTGTTTTCTAGTCTTGTTGGCTCCACTATCTGCTGGCTTAAGGTGTGTTTTTCACAGAGACTTACTAGCTCATGTATGTGTGACCTTTCATTTGTGCTACCTCCAGGGATTATTTCAGCTATAACATTATTTGCTACATTCTTCCATTTTGTATGCCTTAGGTTGAAATCACCAAGCAGTAAGATGTTTGGGGATGGAGCTGGAAGGTTTTTCCAAACAGTAATCGATTTTCAGTAGCTGTTCCTTGAACTGTTGTGAGGTTGCATCTGGTGGCTTGTATACAACCACAATGACTAGGTTTTGGTTCTCGATCTTTATTGATAGAACTTCAACTACCTCATTTGTTGTGTTCAGCAACTCTGTGCAGATAAGGGACTCTTTGACATACAGGCCAACCCCCCCTTGTTGCCTGTTTTTTCTGTCGCATCTAAAAAGGTTGTAACCACTTATCCATATTTCACTGTCAAAGTGATCTTTTGTGTGAGTCTCTGTGAAGGCTGCAAACATTGCATTAGACTCCACTAGAAGTCCACTGATAAAAGGTATTTTGTTGTTGGTGGATGGCTTAAGGCCCTGTATATTAGCAAATATGAACGAGGTTGTATTCTGTGTTTGTTGTGGGGATTTTGTTATTGGCATCAGTAGTTGTAATTCTGGAGGGCCATGGGTGGCCACTGGCTGCGCCTCCAGTCCAACAAGGCTCCAAGGTGGTGGACTATTTTTGTTATTTCCTTCCATTTTCTTTTTTCGTTTCCTGCCACTAAAAAATCACCTGGAGTTGGGTTGTCGTAGCTACTATTGTTTGTCTTGTGGGGTCTGTGCCTCCTGGTCCCTTTTAGATGGTATGCAGGGCACTCGATGTTGTAACACTGCTTCTGGAGGACCGAGGAGTGGCACATTTTTGGGTGAAAGAAAGTACTGGAAGAAGAACGACACACTCCTTTAGACAGGAGGTCGCTACATTTTTTGGGATGGTCAAAGTTGCATGTCCCATTTTTTTCCGCTGTTATTCCATGCTTACAGATGCCCCAAGCATAATATTTGCACAAATTCACCTTTGGTTGAGAATTGTTGGGAGGTGTGTTGTCAATTTCTACAGGTTCTGGGACTGCACTATAATCCTCAGTATCCAAGCCAGGGCCACCCCGTCCTGGATTCCATCTACTTTCCTCAGTAGAGGAAGAAGGAAGAGACTCCTCTCCAACATCTGTACTGTGGGCCACGGTCTTGTGCAATGATGGTTATATATTTACTGTTTTTGTGGTGGTTTGGGTAGTGTCCCTAGGAGAATCTGGGCTGGCAGTAAGGCTGGGGGCTGGGTCTGGGTCAGCACTGGGGCTGTGGGCTGGGGTTGGATCTGGGTCAGCGGCTGGGCCTGGGCCAGCACCAGCACTGTGGGTATTAGTGCTATGACTGGGGGAGCCTGGGCCAGCACCAGCACTGTGGGTATTGGTGCTATGCCTGGGGGAGCCTGGGCCAGCACCAGCACTGTGGGTATTAGTGCTATGACTGGGGGAGCCTGGGCCAGCACCAGCACCAGCACTGTGGGTATTGGTGCTATGCCTGGGGGAGCCTGGGCCAGCACCAGCACTGTGGGTATTAGTGCTATGACTGGGGGATGGGTCTGGCTTAGCACCATGTGGGTGACTAGATAGTTTCGAGTCATCTGTTGTGGTATGGACATTCTGCATTTTTTGATACACTATTAAAATGGTATAAAATACTGACAGGTTGTTAGGTAAGACACATATGCAACAGTTAGGTATCTTTATTTCGAAACGTTTCGCCCACACAGTAGGCTTCTTCAGTCAAGTACAGAAAAGTTGATAGAAGCAGAAGATACTTGAAGATGATGTAATCAGTCCATCACCCTAAAGTTTTGAGGTGGTCAGTCCCTCAGCCTGGAGAAGAGTATTGTTCCATAGTCTGTACTCGACTGAAGAAGCCTACTATGTAGGCGAAACGTTTCGAAATAAAGATACCTAACTGTTGCATATGTGTCTTACCTAACAATATGGCACACTAGCAGCAACAGCTTGGTTTACCAGGCAGTCAGCAATAAAATCTGGCCTCAGGGCGGACTTCGAGAGTAGGACTCTCGAAACTGGTCACAGGAATATCACGGGTATATATCCCAGTGCGTTTAACACGTCATAAAAGCAGGTGGTGTGGTGGCCCAGGGCGGGTTGGCCAGGAGCCCACACACAGCACTCCGTCACAGTGTTCAGCTGTCACAACCCTGAGTTTGTGTGTGTCTCAAGGTCTGATGGGCCGAGTTTACATCACCGGGAGCAGAGTGATTTCTTCTGTAGTTAATATTCCTGAAACTGTTATATTCAAATGATTTCGTGATTTTTTTTTTGTTTTAATGTTCATTAATTAATTTTTATGTGTTTGTTTAGCCCGGTTTATTTTTATTTTTATTGTAATTAATTTTTTTTGGTGCCTAACAGAACTAACAGACTAACAAGAGTCCAAATGGAAATAAGTCACTGACTTTCTTGATGTTATTGTACATAATTTACGAATATGTTACTATGTAACATAAGTGTCCGGGGCCCAAGACTGTTCAACAGTCTTGGGTCCTGGACACTTTAGGGGAATTGCCAATAAACCCCTGGCTGCCTTCAGGAGAAAGCTGGACAGATACCTAAAGTCAGTGCCGGATCAGCCGGGCTGTGGCTCGTACTTTGGACTGCATGCAGCCAGCAGTAACAGCCTAGTTGATCAGGCCCTGATCCATCGGGAGGCCTGGTCATGGACCGGGCCGCGGGGGCGTTGATCCCCGGAATAACCTCCAGGTATGTAAGACAATTGTGATCCTCTGAAGTTGTGTAGTTATACCTGGAGATACCTGGATACCTGGAGGTTATTCCGGGGATCAACGCCTCCGCGGCCCGGTCCATGACCAGGCCTCCCGGTGGATCAGGGCCTGAATAAACTTAAACGAATACATGTACTTACACATGCGACATGTTTTATGGGTGTCACTCGCCGACCTGCGTCTCTGAGCCTCTCTCTGTGATGGTATATGACAGGGCAAACATAGCTTTTGTTCCCATTGTGTAACTATACTGTAGAATAGGGTAGCAGATTGCTGCTGATGCATCCAATTTATTCATAATAATTAAAAAATAGCCACTGTTGCAGTCCTTAAGTCATTCTCGTATGCAAGGGTTCTAAAGGAATGTAAAGAGGAGCTTAGCACACCTTTGGCTAATCTTTTCAACATATCACTACAAACTGGCATGGTGCCAGATAAGTGGAAAATGGCAAATGTGATACCTATTTTCAAAACAGGTGACAGGTCCTTAGCTTCGAACTATAGACCAATAAGCCTAACCTCCATAGTGGGAAAATTTATGGAATCAATAATTGCCGAGGCAGTTCGTAGCCACCTTGAAAAGCATAAATTAATCAACGAATCTCAGCATGGTTTTACAAAGGGGCGTTCCTGCC
This sequence comes from Cherax quadricarinatus, assembly GCF_038502225.1. Taxonomy (NCBI): domain Eukaryota; kingdom Metazoa; phylum Arthropoda; class Malacostraca; order Decapoda; family Parastacidae; genus Cherax; species Cherax quadricarinatus. The sequence goes on from NW_027199162.1 coordinate 32,564, forward strand.
TTACGAATTTATTAACTTTTTTCACTAAGGTATTTGAGGAGGTAGATCATGGTAATGAATATGATATTGTGTATATGGACTTCAGTAAGGCTTTTGACAGGGTCCCACATCAGAGACTATTGAGGAAAATTAAAGCACATGGAATAGGAGGAGAAATTTTTTCCTGGATAGAGGCATGGTTGACAAATAGGCAGCAGAGAGTTTGCATAAATGGGGAGAAATCAGAGTGGGGAAGCGTCACGAGCGGTGTTCCACAGGGGTCAGTGTTGGGCCCCCTGCTGTTCACAATCTACATAAACGACATAGATGAGGGCATAAGGAGCGACATCGGCAAGTTTGCCGATGACACCAAAATAGGCCGTCGAATTCATTCTGACGAGGACATTCGAGCACTCCAGGAAGATTTGAATAGACTGATGCAGTGGTCGGAGAAGTGGCAGATGCAGTTTAATATAGACAAATGCAAAGTTCTAAATGTTGGACAGGACAATAACCATGCCACATATAAACTAAATAATGTAGATCTTAATATTACGGATTGCGAAAAAGATTTAGGAGTTCTGGTTAGCAGTAATCTGAAACCAAGACAACAGTGCATAAGTGTTCGCAATAAAGCTAATAGAATCCTTGGCTTCATATCAAGAAGCATAAATAATAGGAGTCCTCAGGTTGTTCTTCAACTCTATACATCCTTGGTTAGGCCTCATTTAGATTATGCTGCACAGTTTTGGTCACCGTATTACAGAATGGATATAAATTCTCTGGAAAATGTACAAAGGAGGATGACAAAGATGATCCCATGTATCAGAAACCTTCCCTATGAGGATAGACTAAGGGCCCTGAAACTGCACTCTCTAGAAAGACGTAGAATCAGGGGGGATATGATTGAGGTTTATAAGTGGAAGACAGGAATAAATAAAGGGGATGTAAATAGTGTGCTGAAAATATCTAGCCTAGACAGGACTCGCAGCAATGGTTTTAAGTTGGAAAAATTCAGATTCAGGAGGGATATAGGAAAGTACTGGTTTGGTAATAGAGTTGTGGATGAGTGGAACAAACTCCCAAGTACCGTTATAGAGGCCAGAACGTTGTGTAGCTTTAAAAATAGGTTGGATAAATACATGAGTAGATGTGGGTGGGTGTGAGCTAGACCTGATAGCTTGTGCTAACAGGTCGGTTGCCGTGTTCCTCCCTTAACTCAATGTGACCTGACCTGACTAGGTTGGGTGCATTGGCTTAAGCCGGTAGGGACTTGGACCTGCCTCGCATGGGCCAGTAGGCCTTCTGCAGTGTTCCTTCGTTCTTATGTTCTTATGTTCTTATGTAATGAAAGAAAGAATTGAGCGAGTTTGATACGAACCAGAGTAGTTGTGTCATCCAGTAGTACACCAGCAGGACCCTGCTTACGAGCCGTCTTTTAAATATATTCACTCACAGAAAATCCAAATTGATTGGGTGATGTAATTCCCCATCACCCTCTCTCTCATTCTCCTATTTGCTTCATTTCACATAGAGAGAGAGAGAGAGAGAGAGAGAGAGAGAGAGAGAGAGAGAGAGAGAGAGAGAGAGAGAGAGAGAGAGAGAGAGAGAGAGAGAGAGAGAGAGAGAGCACGCATGTTGGTTCATCTTTCGGTTATAATCGTTATCTTCGTCAGAGCGCCACAACTGGTATTCACACCATCTAGGTTCTTCTCAGCGTATTCTCGCTGCACGCACGAGGTAAACAACGCAAGTGTTGGTGAATAATGGGGTCGTCTCAGGGAGCTGGTAGGTGGTAGCAGTGAACTGAAAGGTTCTTGCTAGAAGCTGGAAGGTCCTTGCAAGGAGATGGTAAGCGGCAGTGAGGAGTTAATTGCTCCTGCAACATGCTGGTAGACCGTTGTTGCAACAGTAGCCACCTGGATGGAAATCCTCGCGTCATGACCTAGTCGCCAAACGTCACTGACTTCCATCGACATTTTCTTGACTTTCACACACACACACACACACACACACACACACACACACACACACACACACACACACACACACACACACACACACACACACACACACACACACACACACATACACACACATAGTAGTCAGGAAGTGGAACAGTTTGGGAAGCGATGTAGTGGAGGCAGGATCCATAGCTTTAAGCAGAGGTATGATAAAGCTCACGGTTCAGGGAGAGTGACCTAGTAGCGACCAGTGAAGAGGCGGGGCCAGGAGCTTGGACTCGACCCCTGCAACCTCAACTAGGTGAGTACACACACACACACACACACACACACACATAGAGTAGTCAGGCCATGGAATAGCCTAGAAAGTGATGTGGAGGCAGGAACCATACATAGTTTTAAGGCGAGGTATGATAGAGCTCATGGGGCAGGGAGAGAGAGGACCTAGTAGCAATCAGCGAAGAGGCGGGGCCAGGAGCTGTGACTCGACCCCTGCAACCACAAATAGGTGAGTACAAATAGGTGAGTACACACACA
>NW_027199163.1:0-15000 GCF_038502225.1 Cherax quadricarinatus
CTTTACCATTTGCTAAGTACATTAGTTATGACGCTGTCAAGCAAACTATTCTAGAGACGTATAACTTGTTACCTGTAAGTTATCAAAGAGCATTTCGTACGTTACAACGACGACAAGATCAGACTTGTGTAGAGTTTGCTCGTGAGAAAAAAGTTGCATTTGAGAGATGGTGTAGGTCTGCCAAGTGTAACAACTACGACAGTCTTGTTCAGTTGTTACTACACGAAGAGTTTAACAACTGTATGCCTGCTGACATACAAGAATATCTGATCGATCATACTACCTCAGATATTCTGGAAACTGCAGCATTAGCAGACAATTACGAGATTTCTCACAAACTTGTACGTACTAAAACACAAAGAAACAAGGTAACTAAAGATTGTCCTAGAAGTTGGCAACCTAAATCAGCTGCTCATTGCCGGCCTGATGTACCTGCTTCTGTAACTTCTCGTACCTTTACCAGGAAAACTCACAATCCTGAATCTGTCTCTGTGGCTAGACAGAAATCTGATATCGAGAAGAAGAAAGATAAATGTACCTATTGTAACAGAAAAGGACATACTAGAGAGTATTGCTATAAGTTAGAAAGAGATACGAGAAACAGTCGTGCGGCTGGCGCCCCCACTCAAGTCATATCCTCTTCCGAGCAACAAAGGCACCAAAATCCTAGCAATTCCTCTTATCCTATTGTTTTAGATAATGTTACTCAGGATAGATGTCTAGCGTCAGAAAGTGTATCTGACGAAAAGATTCGTTCAGCGATGAGTCCTTACTTTTCAAGAGGCAGAATAGGATTTGACGAATCACATCTAACTGAGATAATTACTTTCAGAGACACTGGCAGTTATCTCACGTTATTAAGAGAAGATGTACTGCCCATAACTGATGATACCTATTGCAAGATAGATGTATTGTTAGAAGCCTATGGAGGGGCTGTTATAAAAGTACCTCTGCACAAAGTTTATATTGAAACAAGCTATTATACTGGTTATATTTCAGTGGGTATATCCAGTGGTGTATTTCCCTTCAGGTCAGTGGACTTGTTGATAGGAAACGATATCCTTCATGCTGGTATATGTAAGGAACCACTTGTGATTGATAATAACACTGATGATATTTATGCCATTGAAGCTTGTAAAGAGAAACCTATTTTATTTCCTCTCAGCGCAATTACTAGAGCTATGTCAAAGATGCAACAACCATCCTTGTCTCCTGTTGAGTTAGTGGATGACAATGATTTGGGGTTGAATATGTTGTTTAGTGACGCTCTGCACCCAGGATCATTAACACTGACTCCCCCCCGGTCATCAACCTAGTCAGGACACAACTGACGTTAAATTTCTAACTCATAATGATTTAATCAAGGATCAGTTTGTTGATCAGTCACTGGAAAGACTGAGAGATATAGCAGTTACTGAGAGTGAAGCAAAGGATCTCGATAATTGTTACTATTATAGCAACGGTGTACTGATGGAGAAAAATACATGTAAGTTGTCAGCTGATAGTGTTTCCACCACAGTCAAGCATCTAGTAGTGTTACCAGTTACATTTCGTGAACAAGCCATTGATTTTGCTCACAATAGTCCCATAGGAGGACATTTGGGTGTCAAGAAGACACTCGGTAAACTGGCAAAACATTTTACTTGGCCAAAGATGAAGGAAACAGTAGCTGATCATGTGCGACGTTGCCACGTGTGTCAAGTGACAGGCAAGCCAGCACACACACCTCCACCTGCGCCTCTCATTCCTATCACCGTGCATGGTGAACCATTCTCACGTCTTATTATTGATTGTGTTGGTCCTTTGCCTAGAACCAAACTAGGAAACCAATACTTATTTACTATTATGGACGCTGCAACACGCTATCCCGAAGCTATTCCTATGAGAAAAATTAATGCTCATGCTATTGTGATAGCGCTGATGAAATTTTTCTCCCAGGTTGGATTGCCACGAGAGATACAATCAGATCAGGGATCTAACTTCACTTCTAAGATCTTTCGAGTGGACAGGAAAATCAAATCCATCATTGAGTACTTCACCTTCATTAATGCAGCAACATTTGACAGACGCTAGAGAGCTAGCTTCGAAAAACCTAGTTTCAGCCCAAGCTAGAATGAAGCAACATTATGACAAGCGTGCTGTCTCTCGCTCTTTTAAAGCAGGAGATAATGTGATGGCTCAGAAATTAGTACCAGGTCATGCTCTACAAGCCAGGTATGATGGTCCCCTGGAAGTAGTGAAAAAGCTTAGCGACGTAAATTATTTGGTACGTACGCCTGGGAAAAAGAAATCTAATCATGTGTACCATGTTAACCAGCTCAAGGCATACTACGCTAGTCCTCTTCCTACTACTATTCTTCCTAGGACAGAGGAAGAAAACGTCAGTCTACCTGACATCTCTAGAGGTATAGAGGTGCGTTTAGAAAATTCAGTGACTCTACACTCACTAGACGATTTTCTTAGTAACCTTGGGATTGATAAAGCTGGTGATATTAAAAACATGATTTTGCATTTCCCTGAATTGTTCAGTGATGTTCCTAAACGTTGTACTCTGGGTGTACATGACGTTGATGTACAGGGAGCATCACCCATTAAGCAATCACCATATAGGATGAGTCCAACGAAGCATAAAGCATTGAGAGAAGAGGTTGATTTTCTGTTATCTCACGGACTTATTGAACGCAGTAAAAGTCCATGGGCATCTCCCTGTATTTTAGTGCCTAAACCTGACGGTAGTTTCAGGATGTGCACTGATTACAGGAAAGTGAACTCTGTCACCTTGCCTGATGGTTATCCTCTACCTCGCATTGACGACCTTATTGACCGTGTGTCAGGAGCCCAGTTTGTCAGCCGTTTAGATCTCTTACGAGGCTATTATCAAGTCCCGCTTACTGAACGTGCTCAAGAAATATCTGCTTTTACTGTTCAAGATGGATTGTTTAACTACCTCGTCACCCCCTTCGGCCTATGTAACGCGGCTTCTTCATTCCAACGTATAATGAACGAGTTGACCTACAAGCCTACCTTGACGACTTAGTGGTGTACAGTGACGAGTGGGAACAGCACTTGACACGTCTCAGAGCATTGTTTGAGAGACTGGCGCACTACAACTTCACTGTTAACTTAGCTAAATGTAGTTTTGGTCAAGCCAAGATTACCTATCTAGGCTTTTGTATCGGCCAAGGTGAGGTTGCTCCTATTGAGGCTAAGGTTCGTGCAATTTCTGAATTTCCAGTGCCACAGGATAGGAAGGGAGTACAGAGATTCCTGGGTATGGCAGGATATTATCGCAGGTTCTGTCCAAACTTTTCTCAGATTGCAGCTCCTCTCACTGAGCTTACTAGTAGCAAAGTTCAGTTCACCTGGACTAGAGATTGTTCAGACTCCAAAAGGTTGAAGCATCTGCTTTCCTCTGCTCCTGTGTTGAAGAGTCCTAATTTCAATCTTCCCTTCTTTTTACATATAGATGCGAGTGGCTATGCAGTGGGTGCTGTGCTGCTCCAACAGTCAACATCCACTGACATTCTCCATCCTATATGTTACTATTCATCTAAGCTTAAACGACACCAGAAAAATTATGCCACTATTGAGAAAGAGGCTCTAGCTCTTGTGGTGTCCTTGGAACATTTTGACGTGTATTTGGGCACTTCCCCATTTAAAATTAACGTTTTTTAAGACCACAATCCGCTCACATACATAAACACTATGAAAAGTAAAAATGCTAGGATCATGAGGTGGGCCCTCAGAATCCAACCTTATTCTATTAGTATAAAACACATAAGTGGTCATTGTAATGTAATTGCTGACGCTCTGTCTCGTCCTTAATAATTATCAGTTACATTAAATTAACGTAATTTTAATGCCCAAATACCTTTTGTTACTAGCTATGTCAAATTCAGTAAAGTAACTTAATCCCTCCAGCCCATATTAACTATGTATACTCATGTCATGTCTAATTATTATATTTATATATTCACAGTAATGTTGTGTGAGGAGGAGACATAAGCTGAGTGTTGAGTGGGTAGTGTGGTTTGGGCGATGTACTGCGTGTGACACAACACTGTCCTGCCGCAGACCCCCCCCCCCTCACTACACACCTTAATTAAGCTGTTTCATACTCAGATGTCCATACGGCCTAGCATTCCACAACCACTACTTAAGAGTGGAAGCATTCCACAACCACTACTTAAGAGTGGAATGCAGTCTCCTCTACTAGGATCGAGCCTCATCGTGCCCAGCTCATCTACGCTATCCTGTCTCTACACTGATGTACATAACCTCGAGTATGCAGAGATACGATACTGTGTACTGCCCTAGTACTAGGGGCATATCCTAGTGACGGACACTGTGAAATTGTAGAAGTGCTTGGCACAAGAGTGACTGATAAATTTTTATATTATATTGTTAGTAATGTAACCTGAGTAATCAGTAATATTGTGAAAGACATTAATGCAACTCCTAGTGCGACCCTCTGCCGTGTTGGGGGGGGGGTTGCAACCCCTGAATGGGTTACAATGATTATGTATATATATATAATGTATATTACCTTTTCATTTAATTTTATATTGCTTATATTTGCGATAATAGATAAATCGTAAATGTATGACTTTATATTATTATTTGACTGTTATATTGTTATTTGACTTATGTTGTTAGGATGTACATAATATGTGCTCAGTTCAAGTCTTGATTGTCAAACTACTGTAATTATCGCTTGTCGCTCGTTATACTGCCGGCTTCTGAACTGTGCTGTCCACAGGGCTATCACGTGATCGAGGGGGGGGTGTCCTCACCTCTCGTGAAGTATTCAGTCTGCTTGAGACTCGCTTGGAGGTTGGACAGATTGTCTGTCTCATTATTCTTGTTAGTTCTGTAGAACTCTGTTCACAGAACCTTGTATAGACTTAGTGATTTTTGACGTTGTACTGAGGTTGTGTGTCTCATAGACACTCTGAGCATCTCAGGTCCTTAGCTATAGCTTATGACCTAATTTGTACTGGTATCTGTGTATAATCACAGTCAGGGTTTTTCCTATGCTGAACTTAGATTCAGTAGTATGGGAGTTTTGTAACTTTTGTGGAGGATCTGCTGATGGTCCCTGCTTAGTGTCGTTATATTATCTCCTTGATCCTGATTGTGTCGCAGTCGCTTGTTATATGGCTATTGGGCTTAGTATTCTTTTCATTGTTGTTCAAGCAGACTGTTCGGGTTGCCAGTTGGTCAAGAAGTTAGTTTATTAGAGGACTTTGTCAGTCACTTGTTTAAGTCTAGTCGAGTCGTGAGACATAGCGAACTACTTAGAGCACTTACACGCATACACAAACTTATTTGTACATATTTGTAATATCTTATTAAATGTTAATGTACCAGACGGTACTTAAGAATTATAAATGTGATATGTGCTTTCAGCACAATAATATTGAACTCGAGAGATTGATTTTATTTTGATTGCTGTGATTAATTTAATTTGATAATATACCTCTAGACTTAATAAATTTATTAAATTTTAATTTCTCTAGTTAGTAGCCTACCAGTTGTAATCCTGAAGCACTTTTGAATTATACTGAATTTTAATGGATAATTGGACAAGGATACTGACTACTTGTTGTGAAAACCCAGTAACAGTCTGGATGCTAGAAGGGCAGTCCTTTCTAGTATTCACTGGAGATCTCTAAGCTTTTAGAATCGCGTTTTTTGTAACAATAAATATCTCTCCGTGAGAGTATCTCATGAATATCTCCCAGTGAGAGTATCTCATGAATATCTCTCCGTGAGAGTATCTCACGAACATTACCCTGACAGACTTTCTTATAAATATCTCCCTATCTCCCTGTGAGAGTATCTTATGAATATCTCCCAGTGTTGTGAGTCACCTCTCTTAACTATGGGAAGAATATTGATGTTAAGCTTTTGATTTTCTCTGATTATGTATTCCCTAAGGGGGACCTTTAAGTGGTATCCCTTAAGGGAGACCTCTAAGTGGTATCTCTGAATTTCTTTTCTTCCTACTTTTCGATTTCATTCCGCTCAAAACTTAAACACACTCATCTCATAACATTAAAACTTTGTTTTAATGTTATGAGACGGTAACTAGGACCACATTCTTGGAACAGCTGGCATGTGTAGCTACCTCAGTGGTGGAGCTTCGTCAGTCATTCGCTGAAAGTTGTCTCAGAATTCGACGATGGCGGAAAGAGAAACTAAGGCAGACAGAAGTAGATTTGAACATTTTATGGGTAAAATTGTGTAAATATTTTGAATACCATTTATTAATCTCGATCAAAATGCTTCTATCTCTTTTGAACTATTTAATGTTTGATGCATCTTACAGCTGGGATAGTATTCAGCTAGGATAGTATCCAGCTAGGATAGTATCCAGCTAGGATAGTATCCAGCTAGGATAGTATCCAGCTAGGATAGTATCCAGCTAGGATAGTATCCAGCTAGGATAGTATCCAGCTAGGATAGTATCCAGCTAGGATAGTATCCAGCTAGGATAGTATCCAGCTAGGATAGTATCTAACTAGGATAGTATCCAGCTAGAATAGTGTACAACTAGAATAGTATCCAGCTAGGATAGTATCTAACTAGGATAGTATCCAGCTAGAATAGTGTACAACTAGAATAGTATCCAGCTAGGATAGTATCTAACTAGGATAGTATCCAGCTAGAATAGTGTACAACTAGAATAGTATCCAGCTAGGATAGTATCTAACTAGGATAGTATCCAGCTAGAATAGTGTACAACTAGAATAGTATCCAGCTAAGATAGTATCCAGCTAAGATAGTATCCAGCTAGGATAGTATCCAGCTAGGATAGTATCCAGCTAGGATAGTATCCGAGTAGGATAGTATCCAGCTAGGATAGTGTTCAGCTAGGATAGTATCCAGCTAGTATAGTGTCCATCTAGGATAATGTTCATTCAGTTTGTGTTAGCGGCAAATTTGTCAATACAACAATGTTTGTCAAAACCTGGAAAAGATTTTTTTTTCAAACTGGATAACCAAAAAAACCCACAATAAGTTTTTTCTCTAGGGATCTGGAGAGAATTTTGAGCCTAACAATAGCTCAAGAAGAAACTTGGGGTATATAGAAAAAACTCGTTTTCATAGTGTTTTTAAACATTTTGGAGTTAGTGAGCTGTTAAGTACTGAACGGCATTATGCCAGAGCCGTCCCATAACCAGCTATATGTTCGTCATGACATCTAATGTTTACGCTTATGACCTCAGAATGTCTTATCTAATCTTCTTCAAATTTTAAACCTTGGTCAGGTATTACTATATGAAAGGTTGGTAGAGCAACTGACCTGTGCAGGTACGCTCTACTTTATTTTATGTAGATAAGTCTTGAAATTTGTTTCCACGAGATTGCTTTAAAGATCAACTTTTGATCGGCTTGAAAATGTCAGGTATCACTGAGTTATTGATTTCTGATAGTGATGGTGTAGTTGATAATGTTGTTGTTGTGGTTGTTGTTGTTGTGATGGTGGTGGTGTCAGTGTTGGTGGTGTAGTGTGTGTGTGTGTGTGTGTGTGTGTAGTGTTATTCTTGAGAACATAAAGTACATAGATTGGGGTATACCCCACTACCCATCAGCTGCACACAGTTATACCAGCAGTATACTTACATGTTGCTGAGTTGGTGGGACATATATTTCTTACAATTGCTATTTTTTTCGTGCAGGAGGTTGGTTGTAGAGCGCTTGCTGAAGGTGGTGGTTGCAGGGCACTTGATGTAGTTTGATGTAGTTTGTATATGTCGTGCCAAATAGGTAAAACTGGTCGGTAAGCAATAATTCATATAAAATTAAAACTTTTCCAAAATATTCTTTTAGACGTTTAAAGATATATTTTTTTCATTTATGCTGCTGTAAAAATCAATAATTTTGAACCCAAAGAACCTTTGAAAACTTACTTAGCCTTATTATAACAAGTGCAATTTAAATTAGTCTAATCCAAGTTAATATATTTTAGATAAGTTTACAATAATTTATTAATAGACAAACACAATGACATATATTTTCTTCGTTAGGTTCAGAATGATTTTTGCGAAATTATTGAATGCGCAAATTCTGGCTTGCCTTATTCGGCAAGCCAAAATTTGTTTTTACCTATTCGGCACGACACATATACATGCATACATATATGTGTTTGTGTGTGTGTGTGTGTGTGTGTGTGTGTGTGTGTGTGTACGTGTGTATGCTAAATAATATTAAGTATTCAACTACACATGCATAAATGGAAACAGCTTACACAAACAAATATGCTAATACACACATGCATACATATGCATACAAATTCAGACACACGCAAATTCATGTGAAAGTGTTTGTGTGCAGAAATTCATAAACACAAACATACACGAACGTATACACATTTATATATTATGCCACGTTGAAATTTTATCGTATCCGTCCTCGTGCGTGCGTTGATGAAGAGGAAGTTGATGTATTTCTTTCACGCAGCCACTGAAAGACATCTAGCTTCCTTAATGAATAAGAAGCCACAATATCGTGGCTGGAACACTACATAAATAACCTGATTTTAAAGAAGAGAGAACGTAATGAACATGTTTCGATCCGACTTGGTCTACTGACAGGTAACGCTGAAGCCAGAATGGAAGAAGGTGTATATACGAGATGGAGACAGGGAACGAAGGCTAGGCAATGGCAGTGGAAGCTGATGGGGGCGGTAGTAGTAGTAGTGTTGGTGAAAGGCACGGAATAACAGCAGGAGTAGTAATAGTAAAGGTAACAGCGTGGTGGTAGTAGTAGTAGTGGTAGTAGAAGTAGTGGTGATAGAGTTAGTAACGGGAAACAAGACAGAGAAAGACAGAAGACCGTTCGGAAAGATGGAGTAATAGCAGTAGTATTGAAAGTGGAAGTAGTAGTGATGAAAGTAGTAGTAGTAGTGGTAGTAGTATTAGTAATGGTAGTAATAGGGGAAGATGTATTAGTAATAGAAATAGTAGTAGTAGTAATGCAGGAGTGTTCGACGTGGAGATAAGGTAGCAGACGTAGTAATGGAAAATTAGAAAAAGCTAAAGGCAGCGAGTGTAGTAGGAGAGTAGTAGTAGTAACAGTAACAGTAGTAATAGTATTAATAGAAGTAGTATTAGTAGTAGTAGTGCATAAGAACAAGAGAGCACAGTAGGAGAGCTACTGGTCCCTGGGCGTAGAACACAATCCTTGCGACACAAAATCCCCACGTGACAGAACCCACGAAGTCAGAGGCAACAAAGGTAAAGAAATAAAACAAAAAAGCTGAAGAGGTAAAGTTATGAGGAGGCGAAGGTCAGATCAAGTCCCGAGTGTTATGATGTTTGTAGGATTATGATTCTTGTTAGTAAAATTATAAACGATGTTGTGAGAAGACTGAGGGAAGACAGCGTCTGTGAATGTAGAAGATAAACAGTTTAAGCAGAGGACCAGTTAACAGGATGATTATGATCTCTAACATGACAGAAAAGAACATTAATATTGTCAGCAATGTGAACACTAATTTTCTGCTATTTAATCTGTCAGAAAGAGAGTAGCCAGTTTTAAAAAAATTAAGACAGGATTTTCAAGTCTTTTAGTTTCCAAAACCATGTCTATATATTTTTTTAATTCTTTAATCACAACCTTCTTCATAACTGTAATTCTCAGTGTCACCTCTGTTACCTTGAACAATGTGCATGTTAAGACACAGATTGTAGTTCATTAATATGTATTGGTCTTTCCCTCCCTTTCTCTGTTTAAATACTTGTATAATACTGGTATAATACTGGTATAATACTGCATTCCACATTTCTGCTTCATTTTCAGTGACCTTTTAAAGATTTTTGCTTGTGGAGATATATTGTCAGTTTTCACTGCCTTTGATGTGTCCTGCTCACTTAGTAGTAGCTTTAGTCATTCTCTGATATCTGCAGGTTTTCCAGTTGTTGTCGGTCCACACTATTTTTTTCCTGTGGTGTCGTCCAGGATTCTACGGTGAACACCTACTTGCTCGGTTTATTTAGCTTCTCGTAGACCTTGCTCATATCTTAATATTTAATTCACTATATTCTCAATTCTGTTACTTGTTCCTTTACTGTTATCATTTTTTCATTAATTCTATTGCTTAGTCGTTTACAGTCATCTTTCTTCTTCCCTTGCATCTGTTACGTGTTTCATTATGGTCATCATTATTCTGTTAGCAGTTAAGGTTCTGATTTATCCGGTTAAGACATTCTCTAATTATTTCTACGTTTCTCTTCTCACCTTTGCTTATTATTTCCCGGTAATTCAAAATTACTTTGAAGTAACTTACCTCGTGAGTGTATACACAACACTGTTGTTACAAACAATCACAGACAAACAACATACAACTTTAGCAGAGACTTGAGTTAGCGAAGTTGGACAAATACTAATTTTATTCAACAATTATAATATAGACATAAAAACCAATAAAGTACAGATGTATATTACAAGATACTTTATTCTTGTATAAAATTTCCCTTTATGGAACTACCTTCATGTTGGTGAAGGTTTAAATGTCTGTTATTACCCAGGTAATCTGTGACCCGCACCTGTTTAATTAACACATTCCAGTAAAATAATTAAAATTCCCTAAAAATTAGGATAATCTATGTGGATATTGTTAAATGTTTAACACTAAATTGTAGAATTAAGTCACTGAAAGATAAATATAATGAACCTCAGTCGAATGATAGAAGGAAAAAAACTCTTCCAGGAGCTGAACCCGAGTCTGGTGATTTAGAGGCAGCCGTGGTGACCACTGTACCACAGCCGTGGTGACCACTGTACCACAGCCGTGGTGACCACTGTACCACAGCCGTGGTGACCACTGTACCACAGCCGTGGTGACCACTGTACCACAGCCGTGGTGACCACTGTACCACAGCCGTGGTGACCACTGTACCACAGCCGTGGTGACCACTGTACCACAGCCGTGGTGACCACTGTACCACAGCCGGGGTGACCACTGTACCACAGCCGTGGTGACCACTGTACCACAGCCGTGGTGACCACTGTACCACAGCCGGGGTGACCACTGTACCACAGCCGTGGTGACCACTGTACCACAGCCGTGGTGACCACTGTACCACAGCCGGGGTGACCACTGTACCACAGCCGTGGTGACCACTGTACCACAGCCGGGGTGACCACTGTACCACAGCCGTGGTGACCACTGTACCACAGCCGGGGTAACCACTGTACCACAGCCGTGGTGACCACTGTACCACAGCCGTGGTGACCACTGTACCACAGCCGTGGTGACCACTGTACCACAGCCGTGGTGACCACTGTACCACAGCCGTGGTGACCACTGTACCACAGCCGTGGTGACCACTGTACCACAGCCGTGGTGACCACTGTACCACAGCCGTGGTGACCACTGTACCACAGCCGTGGTGACCACTGTACCACAGCCGTGGTGACCACTGCACCACAGCCGTGGTGACCACTGCACCACAGCCGTGGTGACCACTGCACCACAGAGTTGTAATCTTTAGATATTAATAAGTTTTACTCTATAAGTCAATGGTAGTGTTGGCAATGTAATGAACCGTGAAAGAGTTCTCTCAAAACCAGAAAAATATGTAGAAAGCAATTTTTTATTCCTTATCATATTCTTCTTTATAATAATAGAAATACTACTACTATTGCCACTACTACTACTACTACTACTAATAATAATAATAATAATAATAATAATTATAATAATATTATTATTATTAGTAGTAGTAGTAGTAGTAGGAGTGAGGAAGAGCCAGTTGTGAGTGTGGGGGAAGTTCGTGAGGCAGTGGGTAGAATGAAAGAGGGTTAGGCAGGTGAGATAGATGGGATAAAGATAGAAATGTTAAAATCAGGTGGGGATATAGTTCTGGAGTGGTTGGTGCTTTTATTTAATAAATGTATGGAAAATTGTAAGGTACCTAGGGATTGGCAGAGAGCATGCATAGTTCCGGATAAAAGAGATCTAAAAATTATAGGGGAATAAGTCTGTTGAGTATAAATTAAGAGTAAGACGGAGAGTAGAATAGCAGATGAACAAGGAGGCTTTAAGAAGGGTACGGGGTGTGTAGACCAAGGGTTTACAGTGAAACATATAGGTGAAAAGTATTTAGATAAGGGAAAAGAGGTTTCTGTGGCATTTATGGATTTGAAAAAGGCGTATGACAGGGTGGATAGGGGGGGATTGTGAGGCTCAGGTTAAAGTTTGTAGGAGAGAGAGAGATTATTTCCCAGTAAAAGTAGGCCTTAGACAAGGATGTGTGATGTCACCGTGGTTGTTCAATATATTTATAGATGGGGTTGTAAAAGAAGTGAATACACGGGTATTGGCAAGAGGTGTGGGGTTAAAAGATAAAGAATCTAATACAAAATGGGAGTTGTCACAGTTACTCTTTGCTGATGACTCTGTGCTTTTGAGAAATTCTGAAGGGAAGTTGCAGAGGTTGGTTGATAAGTTTTATAGGGCATGTCAAAGAAGAAAATTACAAGTGAATCAGATTGGATGGAGAGAGTATGGATGAAGTGAATATATTCAGATATTTAATAATGGACATGTCAGCAGATAGGTCTATGACAGTTGAGGTGAATCATAGAATTAACGAGGGGAATAATGTGAGTGGTGCACTTAGGAGTCTGTGGAGACAAAGAACTTTGTCCATGGATGAAAAGAGGGGAATGCATGAGAGTATAGTTATACCAATGCTCTTGTATGGGTGTGAAGCATGGGTGATGAATGTTGCAGCGAGGAGAAGGCTGGAGGCAGTGGAAATGTGTCTGATGGCAATGTGTGGTATGAATATAATGGAGTAAATTCGTGGTTAGGAAATTAGGAGGAGGTGCGGGATTACCAAAAGTATTATCCAAGGGCTGAGGAGGGGTTATTGAGGTGGTTCGGACATGCAGAAAGGATGAAACAAAATAGATTTCGAGAGTGTATAAATCTTTAATGTAGGGAAGGCGGGGTAGGGGTCAACCTAGGAAAGGTTGGAGGGAGGGGTAAAAGAGGTTTTATGTGCAAGGGGCTTGGACTTCAAGTAAGCATGAGTGACCGTGTTAGATAGGAGCAAATGGAGGCGAATGCTTTTCAGTATGAGCAAGGTAACATTTATGAAGGGATTCAAGGAAGCCGGCTGGCCGGACTTGAGTCCTGGAGATGGGAAGTACAGTGCCGGCACTCTGAAGGAGGGGTGTTAATGTTGCAGTTTTATAACTGTAGTGTAAAGTACCACTCTGGCAAAACAGTAATGGAATGAATGATAATGAAAGTTTTTCTTTTTCTCGCCACCCTGCCTTGGTGGGAAACGGCCGATGTGTTAATAAAAAATTATTATTATTATTATTATCATTGAGGTACAAAGAAATTTCTGTGTCAGCATCAATTCATTGTATTGCACAATACTATTGGATTTAAGCAAGTGGACTTACACTATTGGACTTACACCATTGTACTTACACTATTGGACTTGCACTTTTGAACTTACACTATTGGAAACTCCGAAAATCTTCAAATTATACTAGGTGGAGCGAAGGGAAGAAGAATGTATAATAATTAACAGGTGGAAAACAGTGGCAGGGCTGGAAAGACAGAAATGCCAGACACTGCAGGAACTAGTGACAAATATGATGATTGAAACCATTATTTTCAAGAGCAGGAAACAGGTTAGAGGCAGCAAAATACCTCAAATGAAAAGTAGAACTACAATGTACTCACCTAGTTGAGGTTGCGGGGGTCGAGTCCGAGCTCCTGGCCCCGCCTCTTCACTGATCGCTACTAGGTCACTCTCTCTGAACCGTGAGCTTTATCATACCTCTGCTTAAAGCTATGTATGGATCCTGCCTCCACTACATCGCTTCCCAAACTATTCCACTTACTGACTACTCTGTGGCTGAAGAAATACTTCGTAACATCCCTGTGATTCATCTGTGCCTTCAACTTCCAACTGTGTCCCCTTGTTACTGTGTCCAATCTCTGGAACATCCTGTCTTTGTCCACCTTGTCAATTCCTCTCAGTATTTTGTATGTCGTTATCATGTCCCCCCTATCTCTCCTGTCCTCCAGTGTCGTCAGGTTGATTTCCCTTAACCTCTCCTCGTAGGACATACCTCTTAGCTCTGGGACTAGTCTTGTTGCAAACCTTTGCACTTTCTCTAGTTTCTTTACGTGCTTGGCTAGGTGTGGGTTCCAAACTGGTGCCGCATACTCCAATATGGGCCTAACGTACACGGTGTACAGGGTCCTGAATGATTCCTTATTAAGATGTCGGAATGCTGTTCTGAGGTTTGCTAGGCGCCCATATGCTGCAGCAGTTATTTGGTTGATGTGCGCTTCAGGAGATGTGCCTGGTGTTATACTCACCCCAAGATCTTTTTCCTTGAGTGAGGTTTGTAGTCTCTGGCCCCCTAGACTGTACTCCGTCTGCGGTCTTCTTTGCCCTTCCCCAATCTTCATGACTTTGCACTTGGTGGGATTGAACTCCAGGAGCCAATTGCTGGACCAGGTCTGCAGCCTGTCCAGATCCCTTTGTAGTTCTGCCTGGTCTTCGATCGAGTGAATTCTTCTCATCAACTTCACGTCATCTGCAAACAGGGACACCTCAGAGTCTATTCCTTCCGTCATGTCTTTCACAAATACCAGAAACAGCACTGGTCCTAGGACTGACCCCTGTGGGACCCCGCTGGTCACAGGTGCCCACTCTGACACCTCGCCACGTACCATGACTCGCTGCTGTCTTCCTGACAAGTATTCCCTGATCCATTGTAGTGCCTTCCCTGTTATCCCTGCTTGGTCCTCCAGTTTTTGCACCAATCTCTTGTGTGGAACTGTGTCAAACGCCTTCTTGCAGTCCAAGAAAATGCAATCCACCCACCCCTCTCTCTCTTGTCTTACTGCTGTCACCATGTCATAGAACTCCAGTAGGTTTGTGACACAGGATTTCCCGTCCCTGAAACCATGTTGGCTGCTGTTGATGAGATCGTTCCTTTCTAGGTGTTCCACCA
>NW_027199163.1:20000-35039 GCF_038502225.1 Cherax quadricarinatus
TCCCCAATCTTCATGACTTTGCATTTGGCTGGATTGAATCGAGAAGCCAGTTACTGGACCACATGTCCAGCCTGTCCAGGTCTCTTTGCAGTCCTGCCTCATCCTCGTCCGATTTAATTCTTCTCATCAACTTCACGTCATCTGCGAACAGGGACACTTCAGAGTCTATTCCTTCCATCATGTCGTTCACATATATCAAAAATAGCACTGGTCCTAGAACTGACCCCCGTGGGACCCCGCTCGTAACAGGCGCCCACTGTGATACCTCTTCACGTACCATGACTCGTTGCTGCCTCTCTGTCAGGTATTCCCTTATCCATTGCAGTGCCCTCCCTTTTACGTGCGCCTGATCCTCCAGCTTCTGCACTAATCTCTTGTGGGGAACTGTGTCAAAGGCCTTCCTGCAGTCTAGGAAAATGCAATCTACCCACCCCTCTCTCTCGTATCTTACTTCTGTTACCTTGTCATAAAACTCCAGGAGGTTTGTGATACAAGATTTGCCTTCCATGAACCCATGCTGGTTTTCATTTATAATCTTGTTCCTTTCCAGGTGTTCGACCACTCTCCTCCTGATAATCTTCTCCATGACTTTGCACACAATACATGTCAGAGGCACAGGTCTGTAGTTTAGTGCCTCGTTTCTGTTTCCTTTCTGAAATATGGGGACTACATTTCTCAGGTAGTTGCCCAGTTTCAAGGGATGTGTTGAAGATTGTGGTTAGAGGCACGCACAGCATCTCTGCGCCTTCTCTAAGGACCCATGGGGAGATGTTGTCCGGTCCCATCGCCTTGAGCTGTCAAGGTCACTTAAGAGCTTCTTCACCTCCTCCTCAGTTGTTCGTATGTCATCCAACACTTGTTGGTATATTCCCTCTTGATGTTCCCTTCTGTGCTGTCTTCCCACAACCCTTCCTGTCTCTACTGTAAAAACTTCCTTAAATCTCCTGTTCAACTCCTCACATACCTCCTGATCATTTCTTGTGAGTTCTCCACCTTCTGTCCTTAATCTGATCACCTAGTCTTTGACTGTTGTCTTCCTCCTGATGTGGCTATACAACAGTTTCGGGTCAGTCTTGATTCTCGATGCTATGTCATTTTCATACTGTCGCTGGGCCTCCCTCCTTACCTGTGCGTACTCATTCCTGGCTCTGCGACTGATCTCCCTATTTTCGTGTGTTCTCTGTGTGTATGTGTGTGTGTGTGTGTGTGTGTGTGTGTGTGTGTGTGTGTGTGTGTGTGTGTGTGTGTGTGTGTGTGTGTGTGTGTATGTGTGTGTGTATGTGTGTGTATGTGTGTGTGTTTGTGTGTGTGTGTGTCTGTGTGTGTATGTGTGTGTGTGTGCGTGTGTGTGTGTGTGCGCGCGCACATGCGTTGTTTTGTGTGTGTATGGTGTGTGATGGTGACCCCGCAGGCTGCCGTTGCAGAAATGTGCAAATTAGCGTGAAAATAAGAGTGTAAATTTATTTATATACATAAACAGTTCCACAAATGATCATGCACAGTAACATATGCGTAAATTACCCAGGATAACCTAAAAACATTGGACAAAATGATATATTTCCATTGCGCGGCGCTTGTAACTCACTGCGCGTCTTGCAGATATATAGGATAAATAACCAAATGAAAATAAGAAGTTCTCGTGGAGGTGGACAAACACACTAATACACGAGCACTCATAAACATACACAAAAACATTCACAAACACATTTAAACTGCTAATTAAGTAAAAAAAATCTTATATTTAACGTAGAAAAATTGTATGATATAAATAGAACTTCCAAAATTCCATTGAGTGGCCAGGCCTTGGTGGCCGAACTGGACGGCAGCTTGGCTGCGTCTAGCTGATCTACGATCTAGACTGTCTTGGTGGTGTAATTACAGGACGCAGATTTCTGCGTGTCCGCTCCTGTAATTCCAGCCACCTGGACAGTCTCTACCGTAGACCAGCTAAACAAGGCCTCGTTCTCATCTGGCTAGATCACGGAGGGTGGCTGAGCTGACCCCGGGATACATAACCTGGGGAAGGCTGAGACTGGAAGATATCCTAAGGAAAGTGAGGAAGGGGAGACATTCCTGGACACATGGACCTGGGAAAAGCGAGAACACCTTGGGGAAGGGGGAATATCTGAAGCGGACAAGAGGGATTCCTGGTCACATGGACCTGGGAAAGAAGTAGATACTGGTTACAAAGGCAGACCTTGGGAAAGTGGGGAAGGGAGAATATCTGAGGGGACACAGATTGACTCCTGGACACATGGACCTGGGAAAAGCGAGAACACCATGGGGAAGTGGGGAAGGGGGAATATCTGAAGTAGACAAGAGGGACTCCTGGTCACATGGACCTGGGAAAGAAGTAGATACTGGTTACAAAGGCAGACCTTGGGAAAGTGGGGAAGGGAGAATATCTGAGGGAACACAGATTGACTCCTGGACACATGGACCTGGGAAAGAAGGAGATACTGGTTACAAAGGCAGACCTTGGGAAAGTGGGGAAGGGAGAATATCTGAGGCGGACAGATGGACTCCTGGACACATGGACCTGGGAAAGAAGGAGATACTGGTTACAAAGGCAGACCTTGGGAAAGTGGGGAAGGGAGAACATCTGAGGGGACACAGATGGACTCCTGGACACATGGACCTGGGAAAGAAGGAGATACTGGTTGCTGAGGCAGACCTTGGGAAAGTGGGGAAGGGAGAATATCTGAGGGGACACAGATTGACTCCTGGACACATGGACCTGGGAAAGGAGATACTGGTTACAAAGGCAGACCTTGGGAAAGTGGGGAAGGGAGAACATCTGAGGGGACACAGATGGACTCCTGGACACATGGACCTGGGAAAGAAGATACTGGTTACAAAGGCAGACCTTGGGAAAGTGGGGAAGGGAGAATATCTGAGGCGGACAGATGGACTCCTGGACACATGGACCTGGGAAAGAAGGAGATACTGGTTACAAAGGCAGACCTTGGGAAAGTGGGGAAGGGAGAATATCTGAGGCGGACAGATGGACTCCTGGACACATGGACCTGGGAAAGAAGGAGATACTGGTTACAAAGGCAGACCTTGGGAAAGTGGGGAAGGGAGAATATCTGAGGGGACACAGATTGACTCCTGGACACATGGACCTGGGAAAGAAGGAGATACTGGTTGCTGAGGCAGACCTTGGGAAAGTGGGGAAGGGAGAATATCTGAGGGGACACAGATGGACTCCTGGACACATGGACCTGGGAAAGAAGGAGATACTGGTTACAAAGGCAGACCTTGGGAAAAAGATATCTGAGGCGGGACTCCTGGACACATGGTCCTGGGAAAGAAGGAGATACTGGTTACAAAGGCAGACCTTGGGAAAGTGGGGAAGGGAGAACATCTGAGGGGACACAGATGGACTCCTGGACACATGGACCTGAGGAAAGCATCAAAAACACAGCAAGTGAGTGGGTGGACCTTAAAGACGAACCACTGGCCTCCACGTAGCAAGGTCTGGCAACTCAGAGATAACTCTGAGGCTGACAGTGGTCGCAAATATTAATGACAATTTTGATTTCTTAGCATTTCGGGCATTTCGGGAAAGCTTAAATTTTTTATTAGAGATGTGTAGGATGATGTCGAAGAATTAAGACACTTATGCAACGTATGGGAATCTTTATTGAAGAAACGTTTCGCCACACAGTGGCTTCATCAGTCCAATACAAAGCCGGAAGGAATAAGGAGAGGAGGAGTTTGAGGTAATCAGTCCCTTACAGCATAGGGCCAAACAGGTGACTTATATACTGCAGTGGAAGCAGCAGGAGGCGGGATCACAGTGTGACCATCCACTAGTGTAAGTAGGTCTTCGTCCGAAGGTTGGACAAGTGTTCAAACCTTGCCTAAACTCTCGAGACTGAAGAATAGGTATTTGGAATGAACTTAAAAGTCTTCATGTATCCTCTGATACAATGATAAAATGATAAGCCTTGATATATAAAAAAATATCTAAAAATGTTTTAGATGGTAGTATAAGAAAGTCGCTTAATTGATGGTGATGATGCGATTGATGATGATGTGATTGATGATGATGTGATTGATGGTGATGATGTGATTGATAGTGATGTGACTGATGGTGATGATGTGATTGATGGTGATAATGTGATTGATGGCGAAGATGTGTTTGGTGATGATGTGATTGATGGTGATGATAAGCGTGAACGACATCATCAAATGAATGGTTTTGAAAACCGACAAGTTGAAGAATTGAGATACTTATGCAACGTATGGGAATCTTTACTGAAGAAACGTTTCGCCACACAGTGGCTTCATCAGTCCAATACAAAGTCGGTTTTCGAAACCATTCATCACATCTGTCAGACACTACAACATCATGGGATTTTGATACAGAGAATTCTTCAACACTTGTCCAACCTTTGGACGACGATCTACTTACACTAGTGGCAGGTCCCACTGTGATCCCGCCTCCTCCTGCTTGGTCTAACGTGACTGCAGTATATAAGTCACCTCTTTGGCCCTATGCTGTACTTCCTACAAGAATGATGGACTGAACATATCGACTCCAGGCTGAGGGACTGATTACCTCAAACTCATCCTCTCCTTATACCTTCCTGCTTTGTATTGGACTGATGAAGCCACTGTCTGGCGGAACGTTTCTTCACTAAAGATTCCCATACGATTCATGTCTCAATTCTTCAGTTTGTCGGTTTTCAGAACCATTCATTGGATGATGTCGATCATTTTATCATCGTATCAGAGGATACATGAAGAATTTTAACTTCATTTCAACTACCTATTCTTCAGTCTGGAGAGTTTAGACAAGGTTACAATACCAACACTATGGTCAGTCTGGAGAGTTTAGACAAGGTTACAATACCAACACTATGGTCAGTCTGGAGAGTTTAGACAAGGTTACAATACCAACACTATGGTCAGTCTGGAGAGTTTAGACAAGGTTACAATACCAACACTATGGTCAGTCTGGAGAGTTTAGACAAGGTTACAATACCAACACTATGGTCAGTCTGGAGAGTTTAGACAAGGTTACAATACCAACACTATGGTCAGTCTGGAGAGTTTAGACAAGGTTACAATACCAACACTATGGTCAGTCTGGAGAGTTTAGACAAGGTTACAATACCAACACTATGGTCAGTCTGAAGAGTTTAGACAAGGTTACAATACCAACACTATGGTCAGTCTGGAGAGTTTAGACAAGGTTACAATACCAACACTATGGTCAGTCTGGAGAGTTTAGACAAGGTTACAATACCAACACTATGGTCAGTCTGGAGAGTTTAGACAAGGTTACAATACCAACACTATGGTCAGTCTGGAGAGTTTAGACAAGGTTACAATACCAACACTATGGTCAGTCTGGAGAGTTTAGACAAGGTTACAATACCAACACTATGGTCAGTCTGGAGAGTTTAGACAAGGTTACAATACCAACACTATGGTCAGTCTGGAGAGTTTAGACAAGGTTACAATACCAACACTATGGTCAGTCTGGAGAGTTTAGACAAGGTTACAATACCAACACTATGGTCAGTCTGGAGAGTTTAGACAAGGTTACAATACCAACACTATGGTCAGTCTGGAGAGTTTAGACAAGGTTACAATACCAACACTATGGTCAGTCTGGAGAGTTTAGACAAGGTTACAATACCAACACTATGGTCAGTCTGGAGAGTTTAGACAAGGTTACAATACCAACACTATGGTCAGTCTGGAGAGTTTAGACAAGGTTACAATACCAACACTATGGTCAGTCTGGAGAGTTTAGACAAGGTTACAATACCAACACTATGGTCAGTCTGGAGAGTTTAGACAAGGTTACAATACCAACACTATGGTCAGTCTGGAGAGTTTAGACAAGGTTACAATACCAACACTATGGTCAGTCTGGAGAGTTTAGACAAGGTTACAATACCAACACTATGGTCAGTCTGGAGAGTTTAGACAAGGTTACAATACCAACACTATGGTCAGTCTGGAGAGTTTAGACAAGGTTACAATACCAACACTATGGTCAGTCTGGAGAGTTTAGACAAGGTTACAATACCAACACTATGGTCAGTCTGGAGAGTTTAGACAAGGTTACAATACCAACACTATGGTCAGTCTGGAGAGTTTAGACAAGGTTACAATACCAACACTATGGTCAGTCTGGAGAGTTTAGACAAGGTTACAATACCAACACTATGGTCAGTCTGGAGAGTTTAGACAAGGTTACAATACCAACACTATGGTCAGTCTGGAGAGTTTAGACAAGGTTACAATACCAACACTATGGTCAGTCTGGAGAGTTTAGACAAGGTTACAATACCAACACTATGGTCAGTCTGGAGAGTTTAGACAAGGTTACAATACCAACACTATGGTCAGTCTGGAGAGTTTAGACAAGGTTACAATACCAACACTATGGTCAGTCTGGAGAGTTTAGACAAGGTTACAATACCAACACTATGGTCAGTCTGGAGAGTTTAGACAAGGTTACAATACCAACACTATGGTCAGTCTGGAGAGTTTAGACAAGGTTACAATACCAACACTATGGTCAGTCTGGAGAGTTTAGACAAGGAGTTTAGACAAGGTTACAATACCAACACTATGGTCAGTCTGGAGAGTTTAGACAAGGTTACAATACCAACACTATGGTCAGTCTGGAGAGTTTAGACAAGGTTACAATACCAACACTATGGTCAGTCTGGAGAGTTTAGACAAGGTTACAATACCAACACTATGGTCAGTCTGGAGAGTTTAGACAAGGTTACAATACCAACACTATGGTCAGTCTGGAGAGTTTAGACAAGGTTACAATACCAACACTATGGTCAGTCTGGAGAGTTTAGACAAGGTTACAATACCAACACTATGGTCAGTCTGGAGAGTTTAGACAAGGTTACAATACCAACACTATGGTCAGTCTGGAGAGTTTAGACAAGGTTACAATACCAACACTATGGTCAGTCTGGAGAGTTTAGACAAGGTTACAATACCAACACTATGGTCAGTCTGGAGAGTTTAGACAAGGTTACAATACCAACACTATGGTCAGTCTGGAGAGTTTAGACAAGGTTACAATACCAACACTATGGTCAGTCTGGAGAGTTTAGACAAGGTTACAATACCAACACTATGGTCAGTCTGGAGAGTTTAGACAAGGTTACAATACCAACACTATGGTCAGTCTGGAGAGTTTAGACAAGGTTACAATACCAACACTATGGTCAGTCTGGAGAGTTTAGACAAGGTTACAATACCAACACTATGGTCAGTCTGGAGAGTTTAGACAAGGTTACAATACCAACACTATGGTCAGTCTGGAGAGTTTAGACAAGGTTACAATACCAACACTATGGTCAGTCTGGAGAGTTTAGACAAGGTTACAATACCAACACTATGGTCAGTCTGGAGAGTTTAGACAAGGTTACAATACCAACACTATGGTCAGTCTGGAGAGTTTAGACAAGGTTACAATACCAACACTATGGTCAGTCTGGAGAGTTTAGACAAGGTTACAATACCAACACTATGGTCAGTCTGGAGAGTTTAGACAAGGTTACAATACCAACACTATGGTCAGTACCAACACTATGGTCAGTCTGGAGAGTTTAGACAAGGTTACAATACCAACACTATGGTCAGTCTGGAGAGTTTAGACAAGGTTACAATACCAACACTATGGTCAGTCTGGAGAGTTTAGACAAGGTTACAATACCAACACTATGGTCAGTCTGGAGAGTTTAGACAAGGTTACAATACCAACACTATGGTCAGTCTGGAGAGTTTAGACAAGGTTACAATACCAACACTATGGTCAGTCTGGAGAGTTTAGACAAGGTTACAATACCAACACTATGGTCAGTCTGGAGAGTTTAGACAAGGTTACAATACCAACACTATGGTCAGTCTGGAGAGTTTAGACAAGGTTACAATACCAACACTATGGTCAGTCTGGAGAGTTTAGACAAGGTTACAATACCAACACTATGGTCAGTCTGGAGAGTTTAGACAAGGTTACAATACCAACACTATGGTCAGTCTGGAGAGTTTAGACAAGGTTACAATACCAACACTATGGTCAGTCTGGAGAGTTTAGACAAGGTTACAATACCAACACTATGGTCAGTCTGGAGAGTTTAGACAAGGTTACAATACCAACACTATGGTCAGTCTGGAGAGTTTAGACAAGGTTACAATACCAACACTATGGTCAGTCTGGAGAGTTTAGACAAGGTTACAATACCAACACTATGGTCAGTCTGGAGAGTTTAGACAAGGTTACAATACCAACACTATGGTCAGTCTGGAGAGTTTAGACAAGGTTACAATACCAACACTATGGTCAGTCTGGAGAGTTTAGACAAGGTTACAATACCAACACTATGGTCAGTCTGGAGAGTTTAGACAAGGTTACAATACCAACACTATGGTCAGTCTGGAGAGTTTAGACAAGGTTACAATACCAACACTATGGTCAGTCTGGAGAGTTTAGACAAGGTTACAATACAAATATGGTCCTGGAGAGTTTAGACAAGGTTACAATACCAACACTATGGTCAGTCTGGAGAGTTTAGACAAGGTTACAATACCAACACTATGGTCAGTCTGGAGAGTTTAGACAAGGTTACAATACCAACACTATGGTCAGTCTGGAGAGTTTAGACAAGGTTACAATACCAACACTATGGTCAGTCTGGAGAGTTTAGACAAGGTTACAATACCAACACTATGGTCGGTCTGGAGAGTTTAGACAAGGTTACAATACCAACACTATGGTCAGTCTGGAGAGTTTAGACAAGGTTACAATACCAACACTATGGTCAGTCTGGAGAGTTTAGACAAGGTTACATTACCAACACTATGGTCAGTCTGGAGAGTTTAGACAAGGTTACAATACCAACACTATGGTCAGTCTGGAGAGTTTAGACAAGGTTACAATACCAACACTATGGTCAGTCTGGAGAGTTTAGACAAGGTTACAATACCAACACTATGGTCAGTCTGGAGAGTTTAGACAAGGTTACAATACCAACACTATGGTCAGTCTGGAGAGTTTAGACAAGGTTACAATACCAACACTATGGTCAGTCTGGAGAGTTTAGACAAGGTTACAATACCAACACTATGGTCAGTCTGGAGAGTTTAGACAAGGTTACAATACCAACACTATGGTCAGTCTGGAGAGTTTAGACAAGGTTACAATACCAACACTGGTGGTGTAGTGTGGAACCTGGGCATGTTAGTGTAGTGTCTTCTGTGACCTGGTGAAGTGTAGTGTGGACCTGGTGAGTGTAGTGTGGACCTGGTGAGAATGTAGTCTGGACATGGTGAGAGTGTAGTGTGGACCTGGTGAGTGTAGTGTGGACCTGGTGAGTGTAGTGTGGACCTGGTGAGTGTAGTTTGGACCTGGTGAGTGTAGTGTGGACCTGGTGAGTGTAGTGTGGACCTGGTGAGTGTAGTGTGGACCTGGTGAGAGTGTAGTCTGGACCTGGTGAGAGTGTAGTGTGGACCTGGTGAGTGTAATGTGGACCTGGTGAGTGTAGTGGACCTGGTGAGAGTGTAGTGTGGACCTCGTGAGAGTGTAGTGTGCACCTGGTGAGAGTGGAGTGTGGACCTGGTGAGTGTAGTGTGGACCTGGTGAGAGTGTAGTGTGGACCTGGTGAGTGTAGTGTGGACCTGGTGAGAGTGTAGTGTGGACCTGGTGAGAGTGTAGTGTGGACCTGGTGAGAGTGTAGTGTGGACCTGGTGGACCTGGAGTGGAGTGTGGACCTGGTGAGAGTGTAGTGTCTACGTGGTGAGAGTGTAGTGTGGACCTGGTGAGTGTGTAGTGTGGACCTGGTGAGTGTAGTGTGGACCTAGTGTGGACCTGGTGAGAGTGTAGTGTGGACCTGGTGAGAGTGTAGTGTGGACCTGGTGAGACTGGAGTGTGGAGAGTGTAGTGTGGACCTGGTGAGTGTAGTGTGGACCTGGTGAGAGTGTAGTGTGGACCTGGTGAGTGTTGTGTGGACCTGGTGAGAGTGTAGTGTGGACCTGGTGAGAGTGTAGTGTGGACCTGGTGAGAGTGTAGTGTGGACCTGGTGAGTGTAGTGTGGACCTGGTGAGAGTGTAGTGTGGACCTGGTGAGTGTAGTGTGGACCTGGTGAGAGTGTAGTGTGGACCTGGTGAGTGTAGTGTGGACCTGGTGAGAGTGTAGTGTGGACCTGGTGAGTGTAGTGTGGACCTGGTGAGAGTGTAGTGTGGACCTGGTGAGTGTAGTGTGGACCTGGTGAGAGTGTAGTGTGGACCTGGTGAGTGTAGTGTGGACCTGGTGAGAGTGTAGTGTGGACCTGGTGAGTGTAGTGTGGACCTGGTGAGTGTAGTGTGGACCTGTGTGAGAGTGTAGTGTGGACCTGGTGAGAGTGTAGTGTGGACCTGGTGAGTGTAGTGTGGACCTGGTGAGTGTAGTGTGAGAGTGTAGTGTGGACCTGGTGAGAGTGTAGTGTGGACCTGGTGAGAGTGTAGTGTGGACCTGGTGAGACTGTAGTGTGGACCTGGTGAGAGTGTAGTGTGGACCTGGTGAGAGTGTAGTGTGGACCTGGTGAGAGCGTAGTGTGGACCTGGTGAGAGTGTAGTGTGGACCTGGTGAGAGTGTAGTGTGGACCTGGTGAGAGTGTAGTGTGGACCTGGTGAGAGTGTAGTGTGGACCTGGTGAGAGTGTAGTGTGGACCTGGTGAGAGTGTAGTGTGGACCTGGTGAGAGTGTAGTGTGGACCTGGTGAGAGTGTAGTGTGGACCTGGTGAGAGTGTAGTGTGGACCTGGTGAGAGTGTAGTGTGGACCTGGTGAGAGTGTAGTGTGGACCTGGTGAGAGTGTAGTGTGGACCTGGTGAGAGTGTAGTGTGGACCTGGTGAGAGTGTAGTGTGGACCTGGTGAGTGTAGTGTGGACCTGGTGAGAGTGTAGTGTGGACCTGGTGAGAGTGTAGTGTGGACCTGGTGAGAGTGTAGTGTGGACCTGGTGAGAGTGTAGTGTGGACCTGGTGAGAGTGTAGTGTGGACCTGGTGAGAGTGTAGTGTGGACCTGGTGAGTGTAGTGTGGACCTGGTGAGAGTGTAGTGTGGACCTGGTGAGAGTGTAGTGTGGACCTGGTGAGAGTGTAGTGTGGACCTGGTGAGAGTGTAGTGTGGACCTGGTGAGAGTGCAGTGTGGACCTGGTGAGAGTGTAGTGTGGACCTGGTGAGAGTGTAGTGTGGACCTGGTGAGAGTGTAGTGTGGACCTGGTGAGAGTGTAGTGTGGACCTGGTGAGAGTGTAGTGTGGACCTGGTGAGTGTAGTGTGGACCTGGTGAGTGTAGTGTGGACTTGGTGAGAGTGTAGTGTGGACCTGGTGAGAGTGTAGTGTGGACCTGGTGAGTTTGTAGTGTGGACCTGGTGAGAGTGTAGTGTGGACCTCGTGAGAGTGTAGTGTGGACCTGGTGAGAGTGTAGTGTGGACCTGGTGAGTGTAGTGTGGACCTGGTGAGAGTGTAGTGTGGACCTGGTGAGAGTGTAGTGTGGACCTGGTGAGAGTGTAGTGTGGACCTGGTGAGAGTGTAGTGTGGACCTGGTGAGAGTGTAGTGTGGACCTGGTGAGACTGTAGTGTGGACCTGGTGAGAGTGTAGTGTGGACCTGGTGAGAGTGTAGTGTGGACCTGGTGAGAGTGTAGTGTGGACCTGGTGAGAGTGTAGTGTGGACCTGGTGAGAGTGTAGTGTGGACCTGGTGAGAGTGTAGTGTGGACCTGGTGAGAGTGTAGTGTGGACCTGGTGAGAGTGTAGTGTGGACCTGGTGAGAGTGTAGTGTGGACCTGGTGAGAGTGTAGTGTGGACCTGGTGAGAGTGTAGTGTGGACCTGGTGAGAGTGTAGTGTGGACCTGGTGAGAGTGTAGTGTGGACCTGGTGAGAGTGTAGTGTGGACCTGGTGAGAGTGTAGTGTGGACCTGGTGAGAGTGTAGTGTGGACCTGGTGAGAGTGTAGTGTGGACCTGGTGAGAGTGTAGTGTGGACCTGGTGAGAGTGTAGTGTGGACCTGGTGAGAGTGTAGTGTGCACCTGGTGAGAGTGTAGTGTGGATCTGGTGAGAGTGTAGTGTGGACCTGGTGAGAGTGTAGTGTGGATCCGGTGAGAGTGTAGTGTGGACCTGGTGAGAGTGTAGTGTGGACCTGGTGAGAGTGTAGTGTGGACCTGGTGAGAGTGTAGTGTGGACCTGGTGAGAGTGTAGTGTGGACCTGGTGAGAGTGTAGTGTGGACCTGGTGAGAGTGTAGTGTGGACCTGGTGAGTGTAGTGTGGACCTGGTGAGAGTGTAGTGTGGACCTGGTGAGAGTGTAGTGTGGACCTGGTGAGAGTGTAGTGTGGACCTGGTGAGAGTGTAGTGTGGACCTGGTGAGAGTGTAGTGTGGACCTGGTGAGAGTGTAGTGTGGACCTGGTGAGAGTGTAGTGTGGACCTGGTGAGAGTGTAGTGTGGACCTGGTGAGAGTGTAGTGTGGACCTGGTGAGAGTGTAGTGTGGACCTGGTGAGAGTGTAGTGTGGACCTGGTGAGAGTGTAGTGTGGACCAGGTGAGAGTGTAGTGTGGAGCTGGTGAGAGTGTAGTGTGGACCTGGTGAGAGTGTAGTGTGGACCTGGTGAGAGTGTAGTGTGGACCTGGTGAGAGTGTAGTGTGGACCTGGTGAGAGTGTAGTGTGGACCTGGTGAGAGTGTAGTGTGGACCTGGTGAGAGTGTAGTGTGGACCTGGTGAGAGTGTAGTGTGGACCTGGTGAGAGTGTAGTGTGGACCTGGTGAGAGTGTAGTGTGGACCTGGTGAGAGTGTAGTGTGGACCTGGTGAGAGTGTAGTGTGGACCTGGTGAGTGTAGTGTGGACCTGGTGAGAGTGTAGTGTGGACCTGGTGAGAGTGTAGTGTGGACCTGGTGAGAGTGTAGTGTGGACCTCGTGAGAGTGTAGTGTGGACCTGGTGAGTGTGTAGTGTGGACTTGGTGTGAGTGTAGTGTGGATCTGGTGTGAGTGTAGTGTGGACCTGGTGAGAGTATAGTGTGGACCTGGTGAGAGTGTAGTGTGGACCTGGTGAGAGTGTAGTGTGGACCTGGTGAGAGTGTAGTGTGGACCTGGTGAGAGTGTAGTGTGGACCTGGTGAGAGTGTAGTGTGGACCTGGTGAGAGTGTAGTGTGGACCTGGTGAGAGTGTAGTGTGGACCTGGTGAGAGTGTAGTGTGGACCTGGTGAGTGTAGTGTGGACCTGGTGAGTGTAGTGTGGACCTGGTGAGAGTGTAGTGTGGACCTGGTGAGAGTGTAGTGTGGACCTGGTGAGAGTGTAGTGTGGACCTGGTGAGAGTGTAGTGTGGACCTGGTGAGAGTGGAGTGTGGACCTGGTGAGAGTGGAGTGTGGACCTGGTGAGTGTAGTGTGGACCTGGTGAGAGTGTAGTGTGGAGCTGGTGAGAGTGTAGTGTGGACCTGGTGAGAGTGTAGTGTGGACCTGGTGAGAGTGTAGTGTGGACCTGGTGAGAGTGTAGTGTGGACCTGGTGAGAGTGTAGTGTGGACCTGGTGAGAGTGTAGTGTGGACCTGGTGAGAGTGTAGTGTGGACCTGGTGAGAGTGTAGTGTGGACCTGGTGAGAGTGTAGTGTGGACCTGGTGAGAGTGTAGTGTGGACCTGGTGAGAGTGTACTGTGGACCTGGTGAGTGTGTAGTGTGGACCTGGCGAGAGTGTAGTGTGGACCTCGTGAGAGTGTAGTGTGGACCTGGTGAGAGTGTAATGTGGACCTGGTGAGAGTGTAGTGTGGACCTGGTGAGAGTGTAGTGTGGACCTGGTGAGAGTGTAGTGTGGACCTGGTGAGAGTGTAGTGTGGACCTGGTGAGAGTGTAGTGTGGACCTGGTGAGAGTGTAGTGTGGACCTGGTGAGAGTGTAGTGTGGACCTGGTGAGAGTGTAGTGTGGACCTGGTGAGAGTGTAGTGTGGACCTGGTGAGAGTGTAGTGTGGACCTGGTGAGAGTGTAGTGTGGACCTGGTCAGAGTGTAGTGTGGACCTGGTGAGAGTGTAGTGTGGACCTGGTGAGAGTGTAGTGTGGACCTGGTGAGAGTGTAGTGTGGACCTGGTGAGAGTGTAGTGTGGACCTGGTGAGAGTGTAGTGTGGACCTGGTGAGAGTGTAGTGTGGACCTGGTGAGAGTGTAGTGTGGACCTGGTGAGAGTGTAGTGTGGACCTGGTGAGAGTGTAGTGTGGACCTGGTGAGAGTGTAGTGTGGACCTGGTGAGAGTGTAGTGTGGACCTGGTGAGAGTGTAGTGTGGACCTGGTGAGAGTGTAGTGTGGACCTGGTGAGAGTGTAGTGTGGACCTGGTGAGAGTGTAGTGTGGACCTGGTGAAAGTGTAGTGTGGACCTGGTGAGAGTGTAGTGTGGACCTGGTGAGAGTGTAGTGTGGACCTGGTGAGAGTGTAGTGTGGACCTGGTGAGAGTGTAGTGTGGACCTGGTGAGAGTGTAGTGTGGACCTGGTGAGAGTGTAGTGTGGACCTGGTGAGAGTGTAGTGTGGACCTGGTGAGAGTGTAGTGTGGACCTGGTGAGAGTGTAGTGTGGACCTGGTGAGAGTGTAGTGTGGACCTGGTGAGAGTGTAGTGTGGACCTGGTGAGTGTAGTGTGGACCTGGTGAGAGTGTAGTGTGGACCTGGTGAGAGTGTAGTGTGGACCTGGTGAGACTGTAGTGTGGACCTGGTGAGAGTGTAGTGTGGACCTGGTGAGAGTGTAGTGTGGACCTGGTGAGAGTGTAGTGTGGACCTGGTGAGAGTGTAGTGTGGACCTGGTGAGAGTGTAGTGTGGACCTGGTGAGAGTGTAGTGTGGACCTGGTGAGAGTGTAGTGTGGACCTGGTGAGAGTGTAGTGTGAACCTGGTGAGAGTGTAGTGTGGACCTGGTGAGAGTGTAGTGTGGACCTGGTGAGAGTGTAGTGTGGACCTGGTGAGAGTGTAGTGTGGACCTGGTGAGTGTAGTGTGAACCTGGTGAGAGTGTAGTGTGGACCTGGTGAGAGTGTAGTGTGGACCTGGTGAG